>NW_020173037.1:9718781-9729081 GCF_003031525.2 Neophocaena asiaeorientalis asiaeorientalis
TCTTCTGTTTAAATTTTTCAGCATAGATGATGAATAATAATTATATTTCAGCCAATTACCTCTGAGATGATAGCGAATATCTGAAGGAATAATCAAAGAGTTTAGATATTTGAACTCTATTTTTTCCTTTTTCATAAAGTGGTCAGTAAAATACAGAAAGTAAGTTTCTTATTCACACAGTCTCTAATTTCAATAAAATTGGAGAGTCGTCAGAGGTGGGTCCTGTCTTGAACATCAAATACGTATCTCATCATATTTCTGTTCTGTGGACCAAGAGTCTTAGAGAAAGAAACAAGTAGTGCCTGTTTTAGGATATAAATGAACACAAAATTTTATTTTTAGAACCATTTTAAAATAGATTTTCTTTTTTGTATGATATTGCTGAAATAGATGTTTTCTTTGGGGGTTTTATAACCATGGTTTTTTTGATTAGTTTTACTGTAAAATTTACTCCCAGGAAATGGACACTGTTGGGATCCTTGTTGAAAGCATTTGGCTTATTTATAGGTACAAATCTTTTAATTATTTTCTGGTTAAAACTGTAGCGTCAGTTCTAAGACACAGAGGTCTTGAAAAACTTTAATGCTTTTGGATTAGCTATCCTGTTATAAAAGATACACTGATACTGGTTTTTAAGATGTGACTTGAAAAATTAGTTTTTGAAAGTCCAGAAATTAATTAAATCTAAGATGTATAAAGAAAATTTCAGTGTTATATGAAATAAAACTGGAAAACCATACAACTGAGTGGAATAGGAGATTTGGTAATTTAGCATATGGTGCTACGAGTTGAATTAGTTCCCACAAAATTCACACATGGATGCACCGAAATGGGAAAAGCTAATGTGATATTGTGATTTATAATAAGAAATATATATTTGGTCTTTCTCCCCATTTCTGGCACAGAGTTTCTCAAATCCTTGGAATTTCCTAAGTTATGAGAACAATGAAGGTGTCTTTTGTTATGTTAATGAGGTGGCTTTTGGAAAGCACCTAGGGATGGGGACTGATTGCCAAGAGAACCTACCATGTGGTTAGAGGATTGGAACTTTCAGTCCAGTCCCTACGCCAACCTCCAGGGAGGGAGAGGTGTTGGAAGTCGAATCAAACACCAATGGCCAAAGAGTTAATCATTCATGCATATGTAATGAAGCCTCCATAAAACCTGAAAAGGATGGGATTTAGAGAGTTTCTGCATCGGTGAATGCATGGAGATGTGGAGAGAGTGGCATGCCTGGGTAGGGCATGGAAGCTCCAAGCCCCTTACCACGTGCCTTGCCCTATGCATCTCTTTTATCTGGCTGTTCCTGAGCTATATCCTTCTGTAGTAAACCGGTCATCTAGGAAGTAAAATGTCTCTCTGACTTCTATGAGCCACTCTAGAAAATTAATTGAACCCAAGGAGGGTGTCATTGGAACCTCTGAGCTATGGCTGTTCAATCAGAAGCACAGGTGACAACCTGGGCCTGTGACCAGCATCTTAAGTGGCAGCAAGGGGGAGTCTTGTGAGCCTGAACCCTTGACATGTGGGATCTGATCTCAGTGTCAATAGTGCCTGAATTGAGTTGAATTTTAAGACACCCAGCTGATATTCCAAGAATTGCTTGTTGACAGAGGAACACCCCACACTGAAATTGTGGGCAGAACCCAAAAGAGCTACATATCTTTCCCTTTCACAACACTAGACAATTTCACTGAATCCACCCTTACTGCATGCACACAAGTGTGAATGCACAGACTAAAACCAAACCAAAGCAAGAGGCATGCATGATGATGTTGATAGCCTTTGGCCATAAATCTCAAAGCAGATAAATGATGCATCATAATTGTTTCACCCGCTGTCTCTGAGCCAACATGGGCTTCATCTCTCTTTGAGCAGGTTTCTGTACTAAGTCTTCCCTCTCTTCTTTTCTCCTTCAATCTATTTGTTCATCCCAATCCATACTTACTCTTACTTCCAGTCATTGCTAAAAGCTACTGCCCCTTTAACAGTGTATTCTTACATCTTTGCTCATCTCTATGGATCACCTGTTTCTAAAACTTCAGTTCATTTCTCTTCTCATTTTTCTGCCCATATTAGTATCTTGGTTCTTTAACTCCTGTGCAGTGATTAGTACCTATCTTGGTGTAGTAGAAATAGCCTTGGCTTGGACTTTCATATTTGTCAATTACTAAAGTAAACTTCTTAATATCTCTGGGCTCCAGGTGCCTGATATGTAAAATGAGGAGAAGCTTGACAGGACCTTCAAGCTCTAAATCTTGTACAATCCTTCCTACACAAATAGCTTAGCATTTTCATAATGTCCCTTGCTCAGCAGCAATTTCACGAATGGATGCTCTGTCTCTCTAATTAGACTGTAAGATTTCCAGGAGCGTACACGGGGACTTCTTTTTCTGTTCTACCTTCTAGCTTCTAGCTGGTTCTAAGTATATTATAGATATTCAATAAATGTTCATTGATTAGTTTACTGAAGCCCTTCTGGGCAGATTTTCTTTTCATATCATTACTACCAAAAACATACTGCAGAAGTGAAGATGTAAAGCAGTTACCAAGAAACTAATAGAAAAAATTAAAACAACGATGCAATAAAAATGACTCCTGTGGTACCTGAGAATTATCTATATTTGTAGTTTGTTCCATGCCTCTTAATAATTATACCAATAATTTAAAGTATAATTGGGGTAAAAAAATTGTGGGGATAAACTTAAAGATTGCTTTAAAGAAATGATTCTTAATTTGGGGAGGGGAGGAGACATGGAGAACTTTGAGAATCTGATGTCAGCTGTGGGCTTTCTCCAACATGGTTTACAGGTTCCTTACAGCCTGTTATGTAAACACCATGCTTTCCTAAATGCCGTACATGGATCCCATGTTTCATTTTTAAAGGGTCTACTTTAAAATGAGTGTGCTGGGGAGGATAGCCATTGCTGCTCCACTTAAAGCCCTTTTGAAATGAGAAAGTCTCTTTTAACATGTATGATTGAAACAGAGGTGGCCATATCTTAATTACCGATGTAAGACCTGGTTTAAACAAAGATATAAAGGCCAATCAGACTCCTTCTTTGGGAGTTTGAAATTGAGGCAAAATTTTTTCTTTTCTTTTTTTTTTTTTTTGTGGTACGCGGGCCTTTCACCGCTGTGGCTTCTCCCATTGCAGAGCACAGGCTCCGGATGCGCAGGCTCAGCGGCCATGGCCCACGGGCCCAGCCGCTCTGCAGCATGTGGGATCTTCCCGGACCGGGGCACGAACCCGTGTCCCCTGCATCGGCAGGCGGACTCTCAACCACTGCGCCACCAGGGAAGCCCGAGGCAAAATTTTTAAGTCAAGTCAGTTGGTAGGGTATTCTAGAATTAGAAATCCATTTGGTCTTGGGAGATGGAGTGGACAATTCTGAACCACGCATTAACTAAAGAGGAAGTAGAGGAATTTTGGTAAACACCAGAAATAAATGATGAATAACACGCAGAGAGGGCTCACATAGCCTGTAAGTAAAAGAGAATATGACCTGGGTTCCTGGTAGCTTTCCAATTCTCATGAGACCCATTTGTACTGCATTTACTATTCTTGGATGCTGTCCAAACTCTGACTCTTTGACAGCCCTTTCCTATCTCCCTCATTTCCACCACACACACACACACACATACACACACACACACACACGCATGCACTCACCATTTTCTTGAACTAATTTGAAATTGGTCCGTTTCTCATAGCCAAAACCTCTCTGACTAGAATAAGCAGTAATCTAAGATGTTTTCTATGCAGTTTATGGTAGAAAATAGGATGCTTTCTCAGGGTGGAAATGTTGATGATGCCGTTAATTCTCATAAGAGAATTAGAAGGCGAAGGTTCTATGTAACTGTTCCTGAATGCTTAATATTTAGATTATTCCCTCTGAATAATTTGTAATTTATTTTATAGAAATAAGGAAAATGATACGGTAGCTAAAAGTTTATTAGTGTGGCAAAGAACTAAACAAAAAAATTAACTTTTTATGCTTCAAAGATAAAATGTTTGATGTAATTTTAAAAAATGCTTGGGAATTCCATTTTGGTCCAGTGGTTAGGACTCTGTGCTTTCACTGCCCAGGGCCCAGTTTCAATCCCTGGTTGGAGAACTAAGATTACACAAGCTGCGTGGCATGGCTTAAAAAAAAAAAAAAAAAGCCACTGTAAATATAAAGAAGCAAAACAATTTTCTAATGAATGTTTTACCAAATAAAACATTTATGTAGTAGCAATTGTGATTTCGATTTGAAGAGATAAATCTTTAATAAAAATACTTTATATGTGAAAGCATTTACTTTTTTATCATTGTTCATATTTCATGTTTATAATAACTTTTCTTTTGAACGTATTTTCTGCTATTTGACTATGTCTTGAAATTTTATCTCTACTAGTCTCAGATAGCCTTGAGCTTAATTAATTCCATGGTATATATTCAAATGGCATATAGTAAATATTAACTCAAATTCTGTTCACTTTTACAGGGCTTTTATGGGCTACTCCAGTGCTCTACCAGGGATTACACTCAGAAACGTATCCTTTCTTCTTGAAAAATAATATTTTGCACAATGCTTTTTTTTTTTAACATCTTTATTGGAGTATAATTGCTTTACAATGGTGTGTTAGTTTCTGCTGTATAGCAAAGTGAATCAGCTATACGTATACATACATCCCCATAACCCCTCCCTCTTGCATCTCCCTCCCACCCTCCCTATCCCACCCCTCTAGGTGGTCGCGAAGCACCAAGCTGATCTCCCTGTGCTATGCGGCTGCTTCCCATTAGCTATCTATTTTACACTTGGTAGTGTATATAACTTTCTCTAGGAGGTGGGTCAAAAAGGATCTTGCTGTGATTTATGTCCTAGAGTGTCCTGCCTATGTTTTCCTCTAAGGGTTTTTCAGGATCTGGCCTTACATTTAGGTCTCTAATCCATTTTGAGTTTATTTTTGTGTATGGTGTTAGGGAGTGTTCTAATTTCATTCTTTCACATGTAGCTGTCCAGTTTTCCCAGCACCACTTATTGAAGAGGCTGTCTTTTCTCCACTGTATATTCTTGCCTCCTTTATCAAAGATAAGGTGACCATATGTGCGTGGGTTTATCTCTAGGCTTTCTATCCTGGCACAATGCTTTTTAAATCCTTAGATAATTCACAGATGTTTCTACTTGCTGTGGGAAATATCATGGAACGTATGGAAAAAAGGAGGGAGGCTATGAATGGTGTAAGAGCCACACACTGTCAGTGACTCTACAGCTCCTGTATTCGGAAGACTTGCCAGAATAAAAGAAAATTTTTTTGATTTGCCAGGAAATAGACATAGAAGGGATTCTCCATCTACTAACCCGTGGGTTTTGTGACTATCAAGATGATGAAGGATGATTTTCTTCCACTCATGCGTGTTTGCTTTTTGTGAATTTCTGATCATAGGAAGATGAAATGACCTCATCTGGAACCAAAAAACCACAAAACAAAACCAAAAAACTACACAATTCCTATTTACCTGTTGTAGTGGTAAATATTTTGAGGTATTTGACTAAAAGAAACCTTATTAATCTGTCCAACTTTTTATTGTAAGAAATGTTCTTAAATGTGTGCAAGACAAAAAATACTGCATCTCCTTTTCAAAAATTAATCGTTGATTAAAACAGGCAAAAGTGTAATATTTAGAAAACAGAAGTCTATGAGAAGACATATGGGGTGAATTTTTGACTCAACCCCACCAGGAAATCGCCCAGTGTCTTTGAGCAAGTTCTTGGCCTTCATTATACCTCTGCATTCATACTGAAAACAGGAAGGATAATCCTCTCCCTATTTCATGGGAGAGTTGGGACGATCACAAGAGATTATGGAACAGATTGTTGGAAATGGAGGGAACCTTAATGGTCATTCCAGGCCCTTTCATATTGCATGTATGATAACTAAAGCCCAGAGGTATTAAGTTACCAATTGTTTTCTCACTCTGCATACATAGTCTCCTCTATATACTTCTATTAGAATGTTTAAGTCACGTGTGTTAATTCTCTACTGTGTATCTCCTGACGAATCCAGATGAACATTGAGAACAGAGACCATGTTGTATTCATATTTGTCTTTTACACCCACTTTTCTCCTAATTTACTCTTGTTCAACATTCCTTGGGGAAGACTGTCCTGATCCCAAATCCCTGTTATACCTTTACATCACATCTTATACTTCCTTGGTAGCACTATCAGAATTGTAATTTTACATATATACGTATTTTACATCTATAGTCATACATTTATGCATAATTATACACGTATTTGCATAATTTAGTTATATGTATTATATATGTATAATGATTTGTTTGAAGTTTTTCTCTCCGACTTGTTATGTTGCAGTTTCCTCATCTGTAACATGTCGATAATAATGGCATCCAGCTTATGGAATTATTTTGAAGAACATTTGATTTATCAACAGTGTACAGAACATGTAAGAGAACTCAGTGAATTTTATTATTATTATTACTGTTACTATTAATTTCCAGGCAATGTGTTTGTCACTGGGGATGATGGTAGAGATTAAAATATCTCTTCAAATCAGGCTGGACACAAAGTAACTTCAGGTTTAATAGGTTGTCAGGTTATCTCTGTGCTGCACCAGAGGTGCATCACCCACAGGATAGCTCTTCATCTCTTCATTCTAGAGACAGATAATTCTATTCAGGTATAGTAACAGCAAGGCAGACCAAAGAAAAAACATACAGGGGATCAGAGCCATTTATTGAGAGCCATTTTGCTTCTCCAGTAGCTTAAAAGTGTGTATGATTGTAGTCTAGAGGTATCCTGCTAAATACATGCTTTCTAGAAAGCAGTCAGTCATTTCTCTCTCATATATACTTGAATTTCTGCTAGATCCTGGAAGTTCACAGAGAAAAAGACAGACAAAGAGACTTTCCACTGAGGGGAAGACTTCACTGTAGCACTGATGCAAGTTAAGCCAAAATGTAGAAGACTGAGGCTATTACAGGACAACAGAATATTTCTGAGAAACCAACCATTCATATCTGCTAGCAAAGGGATGTAGTAAAGAATTTATAGTCTATGATAATCTGAAAAAAAAAAAGAAAACATGCAGTTCTCAGTATTACATGTAAAAAGGTGAGCATTTTAGAGGTGAAAGGATCAGTATTATTTTTGTTCTACCATCACACTCGTGAAATTGGGTAGCCTGATTCAAAATAAGCACTCAATAAATTGGTAACATCTTCAGAGCTGATAAACAATGACAGGTTAAGTACCTTGCAAATTTAAAGCCGATTAAAATTACTGACTATTTTGTTTCATGAATATGCCTAAATTTGAAAATTGAAACTACATTATGTTCAGTTCTCTTTTAAATGAAGAGATAAAAGTATTTCTTCCTCAGTGCTTAACAAAGTTAAGCAGTTTTTATAAATGAATACAATTGACAGATATGAGAGAATTTATGGAAGGTAGCTCTGAACTACTGAAGGGAGACAACATTATAAGGTTTGATAAAGGAAGGGGAAAAAGTTACTATCATGCTGCAAAAGAATTTTGTGACTTTTTCTGGGAAGTAATTTCTGAGTACAGTTTACTCCCTGAATTATTTTACAATGGCTCTAACCCTGCTATATAAAGGTGATGCTTGACAACAGTGACCAATCCAGTAAATATTGGTGAATAAAATTTTTCCAGTTTTAGGACATGCATCTGCTAAAACTAAAGGCACTCATAGAATAAAAATCTTTTAACTGGATATTCCACTTTTCCTAGAGTGTTCAAAAGTATCATATATTTCCTTCCTGCTTATAAAGAATCAGATAATTTATTCCTGATAAATTGTTTTCTTCCTGAAGTTTGGTGATTTTTGAACTTCTGCAGTACACTACGTACTGTTTTTTAATGAGGATATTGAGACATAAATAAAAGTTAAAAGTAACAGGGAGTTTTATCCACCCCTACAGATGAGAGAACAAATAACTATTTTTAGGGATATTGTCAACTGGGAAACATTAGAATTCTCTGGACTTAGTTATTTGACTAGATAATTATGAACATTTGTTTATTTAACTAGTATTTATTGCAATTATCTTCTATGCGGGACATTGTATTAGGCACTATAAGGAAACAAAAGTTGAGTGAGTATATTTTTTGTCCTCGAGCTACTTCAAGTCTACTTATGGAAATATATGCACACAAATAATTTTAATAAAAGATAATATTTGGTACATGATGATAGAAGTATAAGGAAAATAGAGGTGAATTGAGACAATGATGAGTTTAGTTTAGGAAGCAACAAATATTAGGTAAAACTTCATGGGAAGACTGACATTCAAGGTTTACCTTGAAAACTGAGTAGAATTTTAAGATAAGTAACATGAGGGAAGGCTTCTCAGTGGAAGTAGAGAGGACAATCGTGGAATTGCGAAAGTTCAATGCATGTTAAAGGACCAGCAGGAAACAAGTTAATTATGTGTTTCTTTGGTGTCTAATCCTGCTCTCTACATGAAGTAGCTGCTTATTGGACTAAACTGAAGTGAGCTAGAATTCAACCTCCATAAACCAAGAAACATTTCCCAACACAAGCATTCTTTTGGGACAAGCGTAGTTCTATAAATACAAGGTGATTAGCACTTCCAGAAATCAACTATTCCATTTTCCTGCCTTTAGGCTGGAAGGTACCTAACGTTTACTCTGCTTCAATGATGTACAGAGGAAGAACTTTCTACAAGTTTCTTATGGAGAAAAAAATTAACTAATTTTGATGGAATATCAGTTATGGAAGGTCCTTCCCCATATGCCATTTAGGTATCCTTCAAATTCAGCATGGAATGACTAAAGACATATAGAATTAATTTCATCATAATCTGTAATATCTTACTAGCATTAATATGTTGAGAAAACCATAAAAGAGTGCAGTCTGACTATGTACTTTTGGACAAAGGCTCTAACTCTGTACCTTGGTTACTATAAAATAGTCCCTCAGGTCCTTTTCAACTTTTTTGTAATCATATCTTTTTAAAACAACAAAATGAACATTAATTTTATTTTTTCTTTCCAGTTTGAAACTCCTCCAGATTGTCAAGATTAAAACAAAGGAGCAGAGCCATAAGTCTGAATGAAGACTTAAAAGTGAAAGCAATGTGTCAAAACAATATTGTTCTCCTAAATCCCTTTCTAAAGGTGTAAATTGCAATCTGACATAACTGCCATTTGGAGTTGCCATATACTGAGTTGTTTTGTTTAACAACGGGTTTAATCAGACAAAGAGCTCTTTAAAACAAGAAAACAGATGGGCCATCAACTTTAAAATGTGGAAGCCCAGTAAAATAATCTGTTGGCCTCAGGCCAGGAAATTGTGACCCAATAGCAGGAGAAAACATGGGGGAGAAATGTTTAGGAAGTTGCTTGTTAATATGGTGTAAACACCATGAACAGAAATAGATGTTACCATCCTTGAATAGTTAATATCATCTAATTTATAACAAAAATCATCTATTTGGACATTGTTGATAAATGTTTGGTAGAATTCCTTCAATTTATAATAGCCATTGACTGAATGTAACAGGAACTTCTAAAACTATCCATTAATATCCATGGACCTGTGGTGGTACTGGAACTCATCAGTTTGTCCCAATTGTTCCATTTCTGAAGCCCAGTAGTTGTAGTTAAGTCGTTTTTGATTTGAGTCATTTGACTGTATGGGATAAAACAGGATAGCAGGTGAAAATTTGAGATTTAAAATGTTTGTCCACCTTAAAAGTTAACTTCTTTTGAAATAATGTGATTTCTCACTTAAGAAGAAATTTTCCATTCATATGGCATTCTTTTTTTTTTTTAACCTAAAAGTAATGCTTTATGCTATCCTACTCTCAAATTTTCCATATTGAAACAAAAACTTACAATTGTTATATATGTGGACCTATTACTTTGAACCATACAAAATTTTAATTTGTTAGGTAAAAACGCAGTTTAATATTACCAATTACATATGTAAATTTTTGTAATTGGAACACACAGTCCATGAATTACTGACAGTAACTTCCTTATTAGACAGAAGCTTTGTACTTTACTTTTACTTTGCATCTCCTTATTTTTCCCATAGCTGTCTAGTGCTATTGACAGTTTAGTAAGTGTTTGATGAATATTTGGTGATGAATTGTTGTCATGTTGATTTAATAGACGGTGGGGCTGACTTCTAAGTGGCTCAGTCAAACATGGAGATATAAGAAGTATTTAGCTATCAGAGGCAGAAAATAAACAGACAAAGAGGAGCCTGTGTCAGAAACAGAGAAATATATATATATATA
>NW_020173037.1:9729093-9763451 GCF_003031525.2 Neophocaena asiaeorientalis asiaeorientalis
TATATAGTGTGAATGGAAACGTGTGATGGTTCTGGGCTACCTAAAATCAAGAAATAAAAAAATGCAAAATTTCTATTCAAAGCCATCCTGGAAGAAACATGATAAAATATTTGTTGTCTTCAGGATGATTGTTGTTTTAGCGCACACCCCTAATTAGTTCTTTCTGAGCTGAAAAAGCTAATTAAAAAATGCCTACACACTGCACGGGACTGATGCGGATGTGTGCTCCTTGATGAATGGACTCACCACCCAGGATTGTCATCACATCCAGACCCCTAAGGAGGGAAGATTCAAGACTCTGTGTGCTAGGTGCAATCCCAAAATGGCAAAAAATGGGTAAATTAATATGCATACATATGTGCGAATCAAGATGAAGATGTCAGTTTCAGGTAGCAGAAAGAATTTACCAGCACTGACTTCTGTTAGGCAGAAGCCATCAGGGAAGAGGAAGTAGATTTTAAATTTAGACATTCATTTAGGTTTTTTTCTTTTTAGTAGGGTTGCCAGGCTAAGTCCCATGTAAAATCAAGCCTTTTCAAGTAAATGAAATGTGGAAAGAGAAAGTGGTCCAGGCTCCCTCATCTTGTCCACGGAACGTGGAGTTTCTGAAAGCCTAGGAAAGAAAAACTTCTTCTTCCTCTGGTTCTTTTCAAGGGCTAAGACAGAATTTTGCTTAGGGAATACATTGCTCTGTCCTTAGCCAGTATTTTACTTTTTTGTTCCTTGCTGAGCATTAATCTGTTCGTACCTTTGGGGGAAAAGGTATAGAGTCAGTAGGTATCAGTGTGCCCCAGCAGAATGACCCCAAGGTGGAGGCGAGCTATCAGAGGACAAAGAGCACAGACTTCAGAGTCAAGTGGACCTGAGTTTGAATCCTGGCTTCTCTACTTTCCACCTGTGTGACCTTGGACAATTTACTTAACTTCTCTGAGAATTAGTTTTCTCATCTGTAAAATGGGAATAATAACCCTTACCTGTTGTGTGCATTAGGTGAAGCAATGTATGTAAAGCATCTAACACAGCGGCACATACTAAGTGCCCAATAAATGGTAACTATTTAAAAAAAAAAAAGGGATTTCAGACAGTGGCTTCATTCCCCAGCTGCAGGGTGATCTTGGGTGGTCTTGGCCTGCAGCAGCTTGAAGCAGGGCTTTGGTTCCTGGCCAGTGATTGAGGTCGGGTCTCGGCGGTGAGAACACCGAATCCTAGTCACTAGACAAGTGGTCGGTGAAAAGGCCCTGGCCCTACAGCTTTGCAGAAAAAGAATTCCCACAAAGACGGAGAGTAGTGAAACAACTAAAGTATTTATTAGGAGAAAAGAGTACAGTATGTGTGGACAGACACACGGGCGGGCTCAGAGAGAAACGAGCCCTCATGGCAGTTTAAATCACTTATATGGGGCATTTCTTCCATGTTTCCTTTAACCAATCATCTTGACTTGCCTGGTTCAGAGTCCATATTCGGTGTATCTCAGGATCTTCCCATGTATGCGCGTGCATCTCTTAGCCACGATGCATTCTACCGAAGATGCCTATGGGTAGTGAGCATCAGGTGGCATCAGTTAGCATCACTTCCCCTTTGGCCTCCAAGGAGCCTTTCTGCACATGTGTAGTCGGGGAGATCTCCTGACTTGGAGAATGAGGAATATGTGGTCTCTTATCTTCTATCTGGGCAGGACCCAGCCTCCTCTCTCAATTGTCCGTTATTCCCGTCTCGGAGTATCGGTCCACAGGGAATGAACTCAAACCGCTTGCCCCGGGGCTCATCTGTCTCCTGACTCAAGGGAAGCCAGCAACCCACAAACATCAAGTACTGAGGTAGATATATTCTGCAGTGAAGACCTCAGGGAAGGTTAGATAAAAGGAATGCTGTTCGACAGGAAGTGTGGGAACACAATGGAGAGGAAGCTAAGCCCCAGACAGATGCCCAATATTTCCTCTTAGCTTCTCTTGTGGGACCTGCAGCAGAGCCCATCCTCTGCATCTGAAGCCAGTTCCCACCCTTAAGTTCACAAGCACTATTGCTCCTATTTTCAATTCAGACTTTCCCCCCAAATTACTCCTAGGTCCTCTCCAGTCTTGCATTGGTCACCAACATTCAACTGTTGCTACCCCAGGACTGACATGCGTGCCTTCCTCCTACATAATTTGGGAACTTGCCTCATACTTGACAACAATTATGTCCTTTTCTCCTTTCAACATTAGCCTTAGGTCCTCACTGAAGTGACTAGATATCATTCTACATCTGCTACTTTCAAGATATTATTGTCATGAACACTATTTAAGCAGACGAATTCTCCTTTGCACTTATTATCTGAGGGAAAGGCAGAAAATAGTTTCCTTCCTTGACTAAACCTCTGTTTAGAACTAGAAGGTTAGGTGATCTCTTACTTCAATTTTATGTTTTCCATAAAACATCCACCCACCCATTTATTTATTTAACAAATATTTATTGATCACCAATTCTGTTCTAGGTATTGTCCCTAGCCCCTGAAGCTAGATTGGAGGGTCACGATGACAGTTTCTGTTTTCATGGAAATTGTAAGAGACTGGCTACCAAAACTGATCTCACTAAATGTGTAGACAGATATTTTCTGACCACACCGTGTCTACTTGTAGTTTATGCTTCCTTGATTTTTCATTACATTTCTTTCCTTATATTATGGAGGAAGCCAAGTGTGTGCCAGTACTGAATATATCATGACATAAACTTAAACTTTTAGAAAAATTCATTTTGTTTAAATTTTCTGAGGCATGAATTTGGTAAGCAGTATCTCTGTGATATAAGCTAAACTGCATGAAACCTGTAAAATCTCTCTCTTCATCACTTTGCAAATGTATCTTTTTGAGAATGTAAGTTCCTTGAGGGGAGGGACTTGTCTGTTTTGTTCCCAATTATATTCCCAGGACATTAACAGTGTCTGATACATTGTCACTGCATATATTTTTGTATGAATAAATGAATGACACACATCCATTGCAAAAACAAAATAGCTACTTTCTAAAATTTCATTCTGAATTGTAGAAAACAATATATCTTATATTATATTTTCTCTTCTAAGGATAGCTATCCAGAATATCATTTGCGTTGGTAATGTGTATTCACCATACTTCTTCATAGTTTTCTCCTGCCTGACAGAGAATATATGGCACCTGTACTCTTGGGAAAGGAATTTTCGAATCTACTGAATTTTTTTCTTTGCCAAGATGATACCAACTAACTGGTAGACTGAATGCATCAAACATCATGTGTTATCCTGTCTCCCTAAAAAGGCTGTTCACGAAAGCAGAGAATACTGCTGACTCCATCAGCATCTTCAGTACCTGAATTTACTCTTGTCCAGGCTAAAAAACATTTCCAGTCTCTTGTACTCATTTTTCCCCATGACACAGTTTTGTATCTCTTCAACACTCTTGTCATTTTCCTGCTGATTATAATACTAATGGTTTCTGCTAAAGGTCATTTTTACAGAAGGTCATTTTCAGGTAATGAGAGTTCAGTATTTTCACCTGAAAAGGAATCAGAGTGGTCTAAGTTGGTGGTGTGAATGGTGTGTGTGTCAGGGGATAACTTCCAGGCAAAATCCAAGATGGAAGATGCTCTGCAGGGAGGAGATCTTGATGTTCAGGTTCCTGCCTTATTTACCACTAGTTTGATACGGTGGCAAAGAATATTCATCTCGACGTGACTTGCAGGCCTTGGTCGTGACCTGAGAAAATGTTTATGTTTGGGAATGCAGTGATGCTGGTTCTTTATTTCTCCTCCTCTCTCGTTCTTGGTATTTCAGGATGGTTGAAGTCAAGACACTGAGGAACGAGTGACAGCCGAGGCTGCTGCTTCAGGAATCGGGTGCCTCATGGGCAATGTTTTCCAGGGGTTCGGTGTCACTGAGGTATTGTCACTAATGTATCCTGAAAGTGTAGGGATCAAAGCTGCGGAGTTGTTTTTTCATCGCCTATTTTCCCTTTAACTTCAAAGGTGATGATGTAGTCTTAAAACCAATAAATGTGACAACCGGAGTCCTTACATGCAGACCTGAAGCCAAGTATTTGGAAAGTATTATGGGAGTACATATGAGAATATAGAATTTCTCTGTGGAAACTGCAGGAAGATATTCTGAGTACTTTTCACTTCTTCCCACAAAACTTGATCAAAAGCGTAGAGAAAATAAAACTTTTGTGATTCAGTTCCAAGTGTTTCTTTAAAGGAGCTTCTGAAGATGGTCTAAGAGGCAGATATATGAGCTCACTTTCAAGCTAATGTTCTCAACTTGTGATGTGATCTCACTGTGGTTAAAAAAAAAATAGGTTTCAAGGTACAGAAAAGAAGAATAACTATTGAATAGGTTATTTAGAATGAAAAACTGGACACAAACTGTGCTGTCCACTTTGAAATCGTATAAAAAGCAGTAATGCGGATGGCACTATGTAGCCAAAGCTGACTGATACGTCTTTCCATTGAAGATAACAGAAATCCCACTGTGAGTGCTTGTTGGGGCTTCTTTGAAAATTCTGCATTTCCTCTGCACACCCTCAAACACACTTGTGTCTCATGGCCTTCTCTGACATTGTCCCAGTCTTACAGGAAACACTGGAGACTCATCATTTGTTTGACACGACGAACTCTCCCAGACACCAGCGTGTAGCTCAGCAAGGTATAACTGGGAGTTTTTTCTTATTGTCGCTGTTGAAACTATAGAGGATTAAAGATTTGCCAAAGTTCAATCTAGGTAATCCCTTCTATAGGATTAACTCACTGAACGGCTTCCCAGGTATATTTGTTTTAGGAAAGAAAAAAAAAAAAAACAGATTTCAAATCCCTAAATCTGGAGGTAACATTTTATTTATTGCACAGATAACATCATTGATAACTTGTGAGTGTGTCTGTGTGTGTGTGCTTTTTCCATCTTCACAGCTTATCCCATGAGAAACCTAAATGAAAATTAAAAAAAACACCTCTACTTTTTCACAAACTATAATTATTTTAATTACAGGATAATTATATAAATAATGTATTTGAATGTAAGTTTCAGTTTTCTTTGTTTTCTAAATATTATCATCTTTCAGTGTTTTCACATGTGTAAACAGGAAACATTTAAGTTTAGATGAAGAGCAGGTGAAATGCCTATGATACAAGTACAGACAATCAAAAGATGATTAGGCTATTGAAAACTGCCTAACTAGGTGCTAATTTTTAAGTGAGCAGGTGTACTTAGTCATTATAACTTTAAAATGAAAATATATTTGAATTAAACCAAGCCCCCCCCTTCCCAACATTAAAATAACATTAGAGGTCTGGCTGGTACCAACTAAATCCAGCAAAGGCAAAAGAGGTGGAAATTCCACAGTGAGGTAGCCAGCCAGTCCAGAATTAGAGGAGGCAGAAAAAAAACTACAGGCTTCTAAAGAAATGTTGAAACGATTTCACAACACTTTATTGACTCTCTTAAAATACGACCCAAACATCATTAACGCGTTAAAAAGATTAATACTTTGGTTATTGTGAAAGGATGATTAACTTTCACAGGAATTGTACAAAGTCAGAAAGATCTTATAATTACCATGGGTGGAAATCAATTGGTGTTTCTTTTTATTTTTCTTTCTCGATTCAGTTGTTTTTCTGGTTGCCGCTGAAATGCATCAATGCGCTCTCAGCTGCTCATGTGGAATGCACAAAAACCTGATTCTGAGTCAAAAGGAGATGGTAAACTTGTGACTAAAGCATGAACATTAAATTTGAAGGTGGTGTGACATAACATAATACTCATTTAATTCACATACGGCTGCACCTGAAATTGAAAGCCCAGTTTTCATCAAAAGTTACTGCAACTAAATAAAATAAACTTATCCAGCATTTCATACGGGGCCAATTTAGATCTGTTAAACCCTGTGGAAGAAGGTAAACTGTTTCTAAGTATGCAGAGCATTTTTCAGTTTAATAACTTTGTCTTTGGTGTGAAAATTATACTTCAGTAATCTGAAAGCCTAAGAGCTTGTGAAAGAGAAAATACACTGCTACCAGTTCAAATATATATGAAAATAATCTGGATGAACTCCATGTAAACTATTTGGGTGGATGTATCCTGGGATGTAATCAACTTCCAGCTCTGTCTACTGAGCCTTCAAATGTTGTTAATGGTTTCATCCTCTGACCCATAATCCCATCTGTTCTTCCATCATTGTTACACGTATTCTCTTCCAGTGTCAAATTACTGGTAGGCTCTACTCTGCATGTACTGCAATGGGTTTGCCCTACTGAGTGTCTCGTTCATTGTTTCAGATTTTTGTTCTATAACAACTTAGTCAGTTTTATGCAACTTCCTGGCACCCTCTTCTATTTTTTTGTCTTACCGCAAGAGGAGTAAAGCAGAGTTGCTTTCAATTCCATCTTTTATGCGTTGGCATGCTGCATTTGTAGAAAAGTGTTATTGGCAAATATTTCAAAAGCCTAGGGAATTGTGTCCATCAGAAGTCATAGATGGCTTTCCTGTAGCTGCAGAAGAGAGGTTGCTGGAACAGTGAATGCTGGCATTATAAACCTCAAATTTGAAGAAACTCAGGAGAGAGAGCTTGGAGGCTGAGGAAGATGAAGGTAGTGTACGAGCTTACACTAGGCTAGGAGAATCCTTACTGTGGTCCAAGACTGGTGTCGTCAGTACAGCAAAGGAAACCATTACAGAGTTCAGCGGGTCTTGATATTAACAGTAGGTCTTGTTAATGATTCCCCAAGGGGCATGAACTGATCCCTTTGTTTATTCAAATACCATATCATGTACAGGTAGAAAAATCTAAGATTTAATATGAATTGACATAACAGCAGTTCCTGACCTCAATCAATGCTTGTGAGTTTCTGACACAACCAGGACTAACCTGTACTACAGAACCTCAACAAACATGTGTAGTTTGAAATAATAAACAAATTGACATCCAACTCCAATGATCCTCTACCCGTGCGTTTGACTTTCCTTCATTGCTTTTATTGTTTTCCTCCTACAGTCCTGATGCCGTCTGGTTTAGTCCCTTTCTCTCCTTCTTCCTCTCCTCCTCAGATTGATTGAGTGTAAGGTCTGTGGGACTCCTAATACTCATAGATTTCCAAGATATTCATCAAACTAGGGTCTTCTTTAACATAGTCACGAATCTTACTTTAATCCTTTTGGTACTCAAACACATTCCTGACGTCATCTTTGCCTATGGAAAGAGAAGTGGATACAGAAGGGAACACTGGCTTATTTCTTAACACTTACAAATTAGACATTTATGCAATATTTAATAAGGAAATGAACCAGACATTCATACTGTTCCTAATGAAAGCCAATAAGAGTTAAGCTCAGAGGGTTGAATGATCTGGCAAGAATATGCATCCAGTAAGTACTGAATTTGGACCCAAACTGAAACCTAGAACCAGGCTGTTTCTATGTGTCATGCAATCTTCCCACTGCCATTTTCTTAAAAATAGAAAACTTCAAAAACAATTACTGAATACATTAGAGACAGTAAAATAAGGAAAACAAACCATAAACAAAAAATTAAGAAGATTGAAAAATGGGCCAGAGACAAAGGTATGCATACCTTATAACTGATGTTTGAAATCCCATTACTAATTTTTGAAGTAGATCAGATCAGATCACCAGAAAGCTATGAACTTAGACCATATTCCTTTTCCCTCTGTGGACATGCCTTTCCTGAGTTATCCTTCCTTCTTTCCTTCAACTTTCATTCAGGTCAGTTGAAAGGAATATTCCTATTAAAATCACTTTGGGTTACACCTCAGTGAAGGCACCATCCTTTGGAATTAGGTACACATCTATCTTTCTTGGAGCGCTAATGAGATTTTTACGTTTCTGATTATGAATTTTCTTATCTCATGGCTTACGTTCCTTTTTTATTTCACATTTTATTTTATTCATGTCCTTTATTACAAGGCATCCCAAATCTTATTATAAAAAGAAGTGTGAGGTATAAATGAATGAATTTATTTGTGTAACCCTGAGGTCGACTGCCAACCTGTCCACCGTGGGTTGGCTCTATTCTGACTCTACTGTATTCAAAACTGGGTCCTTGTCCAGTTCGGTTAAAGCACTTACTTATGATCAGCAGGTTTGAATTTTTTATTAGATATTTGGGGTATTTTGGGGAGGAGGCTACACTGTGCCCAGAGAACTCAGCCCCTCTCCCCTTTCCATCTCCTTCACAGCTTCCAAATCATCCATTCTGTTAAAAGGTACAGACATCCATTCACAGAGGTCCAGAGTCTCATCCACTGCTCCAGAGAGGATTTCTCAAAGCTTCTCCCCAACAAAGACTGGGGACAGGGTATGGTCCCTCACAGAAGGGATTCTCCTACCACCACAAGAGATGAGCTTTGCTCTTGTTAAACAAGTAATACCTACACTTTAGGAGAGCTCTTTTGTGGTTGTTATCTATCAAGAAAATTCTACCAGTTTTCATGCCTTGTTTTACCATCACCACTTCTGAAACATGATGCGAATTTCTGTTTATATTCTTTCTTCAAATGGTGAATGTGCAGTATTCTTATTTATCAAGCAGAAAATAAGTCCTTTCTTGAAATATCCCCAATCAAAACGGAGAAAGAGGTCTGAGCTGATTGCAGAACTGCAACTATTTGAAAGCAGGTCTAAGAAAGAATCTTACACAGTAGTTATAACATAAGGAAATGGTGCATGTTGGGGCCCAAAGCAGGCTGTCCCAAATACGCCTTAATGGCACGTTAATTATTTTGAATTAAAATGACTTGAGAAATAGCTGGTGACAAAAAATATGATATTAAAAAATGCCCACTCTGATCCCCCTCTTTCCCCCTAACAGTGGGAAATAAATCTCCTGTGTGAAGGTATCCTTCCTATACAGGGAGGATAGAAAGCATCCTTCTCAGAGTTAGGGAATTCAAGGCTAAGAAAGCTGTATAAACAACTTTTGATACTTTTTCATTAGTCTGCTACCACAAGCACAATCCCTTTTGTTTTGTTAACTTCACAAATAATTTTTCTATGTCTAAAACTGATATAGAAACAGTCTGCTTTGGTCACTTCTGGGGTCCCATTTCTATGAGACCTCCATGTGTACAAATTAAACTGTTTTATTCTCTTGTTAATCTGTCTTGTGTAAATTTAATGAGTAGACCAGCTAAAAGAACTCAAGGGGGATGGGGGAAAATTTCCCCCAACCCAACATGCTCCTGGGGCCCACTCAGACTCCAGGGACCTTCCAGCAAGCAATGCTCTGGCAGGACTCATGCTCTCAAAATTAAGCCTCAGTCACCAAGAGATACCAACACTGGCCAGCACAGTACTTATAAGATGCTCCGTGTGCACTTGTATTTTTTCCTTTTCGGGTCCACAGTGCCACAGCGCTCGCATACACAGACACATGAAGCATGACACAAAGTGAAAAATCATCAACCACGAAAGACAACATTTTTTTAAATTGCTTGCTTCCTGTGCAAAGCTGGCAAATTGAAAATCAGTCCAATTCTATTATGGTGAAGGAGTTACTTTGTAATCACAGACCTAGGGAGGAAAAAGAGGGCTCTTTTCCTTTTTTAAAAAAAATTTATTTAATTTATTTGTTTTTGGCTGCGTTGGGTCTTCGTTGCTGCGCGCGGGCTTTCTCTAGTTGCGGTGAGCGGGGGCTACTCTTCGTTGCGGTGCGCGGGCTTCTCATTGCGGAGACTTCTCTTGTTGCGGAGCACGGGCTCTAGACGCGCAGGCTCAGTAGTTGTGGCATGTGGGTTCAGTAGTTGTGGCTCGCGGGCTCTAGAGCACAGGCTCAGTAGTTGTGGTGCACGGGCTTAGTTGCTCCGCGGCATGTGGGATCTTCCCGGACCAGGGCTCGAACCCGTGTCCCCTGCGTTGGCAGGCGGATTCTTAACCACTGCTCCACCAGGGAAGCCCAGGGTCTCTTTTCTTCACAAATAAATCTCCACCACAATGCAGCTGACTTTGTTTGAATTTCATTTTCCATGTTGCAAGTGGCAAACGGTCCGGTCTGCGTTGCTATGTGTTATGGCTGCCTTCCCCCCCAAGGGAAAAGAAATGGGCAGTGGGTACATTTTATTGTTGGAAAAAAAAAAAAAAGCTTTAGCAATTCCTCGTTAGTGGGTTTCACAAATATGTCAGCAATCCCCTACATTTTTAGACGTTCGTGCTCATAATTTGTATTCATGCATGTCTTTTCAAGCATACAATCTGCATCTAAGCTCTTTTTCATAGCCAGGCTTCTCAAAGGGTTTTATACACACTTTCTCCACTTCCTCATTCTGGAATCATGATTTCATCTGGTCTCAGGCACCCTTTTTGAACTGTGTATCACTTGCTAAGATAAATGATGGAGTCCACGTGCCCAGAAATAAAGCACACACCCTCCCCGATGTCACCGTAGCATGGCCCACGCGTGAAACTTTCTCTTTGTGCGACTTCCCATTTCCTGCCTTCTTCTACTCCACCTGACTTTCCTGGGTTTTTTTCTCTTTCTGGTCATTCCTTTTTCATTTTCTTTCCCATTCGCTTCTCCTCTAACCTAGTTCTAAATCTCCTGAGTCCAAAATGGAAGTCACCAGCCTCGTATGACGACTGAGCACCCGAAACGTGGTCAGTTTGAATTAAGATGTGATGTGAGTGTAGTATACACACCCGAATTTGAACACTTAGCAGGAAAAAAGCATGTTCATTATCTTATTAGTAAACAATCAGCTGTCATCATGTGTGTGTGTGATGTTCTAAAAAGTCTCCAGGAACACAAGGTAGTGAACACTGAACCATCTCCCCTAGGAAGAATACAGGAATACGGGCCTGCGATCCTCTGGTCACAACCCAAAGTCAATACGCAACCTTGTGTTGTGTGTGTTTCTGTTTGAAGACAGCTTATTTCATATGTATCGTTGACTCATTAGCATTGAACTCATAGCCAACAGCACTGAACTCATGGCTGAACAGAGCTTATCTAAGACGTGTATTTTCTCCACAAGGCACATCACAATCTTCCCGTGCTTAGGAAGCTACAGGCAGAACTGCAGCACTATGCCTGGGGTCCATTCTAAACAGTGAAATTACCAACAAAAGGCACGGACATATAGATAATGCGGCACTGAATAAACCATGAAAAGTGTGCTTGTTTTAGGGTATGAGGGCGAAACAGGAAGCCAGAGCATCGTCTTATTCGACCTCAGCCGGGAAAGTGCACATCCGGTGACCATCCTCCCTCTGCGCATGTCTGCAAATGATTGCAAAAGTGCTGCATGTATTCACGTTGGAGCTACAAATAGATTTCAGCTAGTAGGTACACTGACAAATACAGAATCCACAAATAAGACCAACTGTATTTTATATTGATTACGTATTGAAATGATACGAGTTTAGATGTATTGGGATAAGCAAACTACATGCTAAAAGCATTTAGTTTGGTTTTTTGACTTTATTTCCTGTGGCTACAAGACAGTTTAAGAATATGTATGCGTCTGACATTGACTCACTTGGGATTTCTCTTGGTTATAAATGTAGGAGTTCATAAATGCTGTGGTGAATGTAGGCATTTCACAGGACTGGTTGCTCACCACAGGTTCCCGCTCGCATTCTTGTGACTTGAGATACCATGTAGAGGCCAAAGACTCCGCGGAAAGGCTCAGTAGTTGTGGTGCACGGGCTTAGTTGCTCCGCGGCATGTGGGATCTTCCCGGACCAGGGCTCGAACCCGTGTCCCCTGCGTTGGCAGGCGGATTCTTAACCACTGCTCCACCAGGGAAGCCCAGGGTCTCTTTTCTTCACAAATAAATCTCCACCACAATGCAGCTGACTTTGTTTGAATTTCATTTTCCATGTTGCAAGTGGCAAACGGTCCGGTCTGCGTTGCTATGTGTTATGGCTGCCTTCCCCCCCAAGGGAAAAGAAATGGGCAGTGGGTACATTTTATTGTTGGAAAAAAAAAAAAAAAGCTTTAGCAATTCCTCGTTAGTGGGTTTCACAAATATGTCAGCAATCCCCTACATTTTTAGACGTTCGTGCTCATAATTTGTATTCATGCATGTCTTTTCAAGCATACAATCTGCATCTAAGCTCTTTTTCATAGCCAGGCTTCTCAAAGGGTTTTATACACACTTTCTCCACTTCCTCATTCTGGAATCATGATTTCATCTGGTCTCAGGCACCCTTTTTGAACTGTGTATCACTTGCTAAGATAAATGATGGAGTCCACGTGCCCAGAAATAAAGCACACACCCTCCCCGATGTCACCGTAGCATGGCCCACGCGTGAAACTTTCTCTTTGTGCGACTTCCCATTTCCTGCCTTCTTCTACTCCACCTGACTTTCCTGGGTTTTTTTCTCTTTCTGGTCATTCCTTTTTCATTTTCTTTCCCATTCGCTTCTCCTCTAACCTAGTTCTAAATCTCCTGAGTCCAAAATGGAAGTCACCAGCCTCGTATGACGACTGAGCACCCGAAACGTGGTCAGTTTGAATTAAGATGTGATGTGAGTGTAGTATACACACCCGAATTTGAACACTTAGCAGGAAAAAAGCATGTTCATTATCTTATTAGTAAACAATCAGCTGTCATCATGTGTGTGTGTGATGTTCTAAAAAGTCTCCAGGAACACAAGGTAGTGAACACTGAACCATCTCCCCTAGGAAGAATACAGGAATACGGGCCTGCGATCCTCTGGTCACAACCCAAAGTCAATACGCAACCTTGTGTTGTGTGTGTTTCTGTTTGAAGACAGCTTATTTCATATGTATCGTTGACTCATTAGCATTGAACTCATAGCCAACAGCACTGAACTCATGGCTGAACAGAGCTTATCTAAGACGTGTATTTTCTCCACAAGGCACATCACAATCTTCCCGTGCTTAGGAAGCTACAGGCAGAACTGCAGCACTATGCCTGGGGTCCATTCTAAACAGTGAAATTACCAACAAAAGGCACGGACATATAGATAATGCGGCACTGAATAAACCATGAAAAGTGTGCTTGTTTTAGGGTATGAGGGCGAAACAGGAAGCCAGAGCATCGTCTTATTCGACCTCAGCCGGGAAAGTGCACATCCGGTGACCATCCTCCCTCTGCGCATGTCTGCAAATGATTGCAAAAGTGCTGCATGTATTCACGTTGGAGCTACAAATAGATTTCAGCTAGTAGGTACACTGACAAATACAGAATCCACAAATAAGACCAACTGTATTTTATATTGATTACGTATTGAAATGATACGAGTTTAGATGTATTGGGATAAGCAAACTACATGCTAAAAGCATTTAGTTTGGTTTTTTGACTTTATTTCCTGTGGCTACAAGACAGTTTAAGAATATGTATGCGTCTGACATTGACTCACTTGGGATTTCTCTTGGTTATAAATGTAGGAGTTCATAAATGCTGTGGTGAATGTAGGCATTTCACAGGACTGGTTGCTCACCACAGGTTCCCGCTCGCATTCTTGTGACTTGAGATACCATGTAGAGGCCAAAGACTCCGCGGATCTTAGTGTCGCCCTTCCCTCAGCTTTTTCTCCCATTCCCACCTCCACGGCACCTTCCCCTGGATCCAGCTTTAGTACATGTACAAAAGCCCGTTAATTCCTCCCAACTCCTCTGCCTCCGTGCTGCTGGGTCCACCATTACTATTGGCCCCCACTATCCGCATGCCCCCTGCGTCCTCTCACACTCCCAGGTACAGCAGCCTGAATGACCTTTTAAAACGTAAGTCAGGGGCTTCCCTGGTGGCGCAGTGGTTGAGAGTCCGCCTGCCGATGAAGGGGACACGGGTTCGTGCCCCGGTCCGGGAAGATCCCACATGCCGCGGAGCGGCTGGGCCCGTGAGCCGTGGCCGCTGAGCCTGCGCGTCCGGAGCCTGTGCTCCGCAACGGGAGAGGCCACAACGGTGAGAGGCCCGCGTACCGCAAAAAACAAGAAAACAAAAAACGTAAGTCAAATCACAATCACACCTCTGCTCAGAAACCTCCAATTGACTTCCTATCTCACTCACAGTGAAATCCAATTGTATTCACCAGAGCTGACAAGACCTATGGGATGTTCCCCAACCACTCCCTCTGGGATGCATCTCCTACGCTCTCTCCACTGACCGTTCCATTCCATTGGCACTGGCCTCCTTGCTGCCCTTGGCTTCCCGATGCCCGGAGACCTTTCCACGAGCTGCTCTTTGCCCAGAATGGCTCCCCCAGTGCATTATGGCTGTTTCCTTCATTCAGACCTTGGCTCACGTGGTACCTGATCAGAGAGGACCTTGCTGATAACCCTCTAAAAAAGGATTTCTGCACCATCCTGTGTCTCCTTGCTCTGATTCATTTTCTCCTCCTGAGCTTTATTTGTTCCCCTCTCTCCCACTAAGATATAAATTGTGTCAGAGCAGGAACTTGGCCTTATTTATTCACAGCTATTTCCCTGCTGCTAGATTAATACCTGGCACATAGTAGGTAACCCCCAAATGTTATTTGAATAAAGTTTCTATCTACTATTCAGATTTTTATAGTATCAAAAACCTAGGTGACCAACCTCAGTATCTCAACACATGTCTAATAATAATGTTTAGATGATGAATATCTTTAGCTGAAAGCAGCACCAGCTTAAGTTGGACAAACCTTGGTTCAAATACTAATTTTGCCAATTATTTTTTCTATGGCCTTGCGAAAGCTATTTACTACTCTAAGTCTTAGTTTTTCTTTTTTAAAGTGGACCTAATAATACTCGCCTTACCGTCTTCTTGTGAGGAATACAAAAAATATTATCTCATGTGTAAATTCCCTGCATGGTGACTAGTTTATACCAGGTACTCAGTCACCAATGTTATTCATCAATCTTTTACTAAAAGCCTACCATATGCCAAGTGCCATATCAGACTCTCTGGACAAGTAAATACTATGAGATGTAAATTTTTTTTAAGAAATAGCCTAGCGAGTATGAAAAAGGGGGATAGAGGATGGGAGGGAGAAGACACTATTAGAAATGAGCTTCAATATGTTAATGTAATAAAAGTACATGTGATTACAATAATGTCACAACAGAAGGAAAGCTCGGTAATAATGGAGAGTGAGGTGGGCTCAGGACCATTTCATAACGGAAGTAATGCCTGAACTTGAAGATGCATTGCGTTTCATAGGCAGGGAAATAGGGCAGACGATGCTTGGCAGATAAAGCAGTGGGCAAAGGCCCTGAGGGGTGAAAAGGAAGAGGCATTCAGGAGATGGCAAGCAGTTTAGCACGGCTGAGCATAATATCCAAGGGATTCAGTGGAGTCCAGATTTAGATAAAAGGGCTTTTGATGCTACATAAAGGAGTTTGAATTTTTTTCTTATAGGCTGGTATAGTGGGTTAAATGGCGCCCCACCCGAAGTTCTATCCATATCCCAGTTCCTAGAACATCTGACTATTTGGACAAAGGATCTTTGCAGATATAACTAAGGAGGTTGGCATGAACAGATCATCCTGGATTTTCCAGATGGGCTCTCAATCCCAGGACAAGTGTCCTTAAAAAAGACACACAGGATATTTTTATTTATTTTTTAATTTTTGGCTGCAGCAGGTCTTCGATGCTGCGGGCGGGCTTTCTCTAGTTGCGGCGAGCAGGGGCTACTCTTCGTTGCGGTGCGTGGCCTTCTCATTGCGGTGGCTTCTCTTGTTGCGGAGCACGGGCTCTAGGCGCATGGGCTTCAGTAGTTGTGGCTCACAGGCTCAGTAGTTTTGGCGCACGGGCTTAGTTGCTCTGCGGCATGTGGGATCTTCCAGGACCAGGGCTTGAATCCGTGTCCCCTGCATTGGCAGGCGGATTCTTAACCACTGGACCAACAGGGAAGCCCCACACAGAAAATCTGAGAGGTAGAAGAGAAGGCTGTGTAAACTTAGGGACAGAGATTAGAGTGATGCAGACACAAAGCAAGCATTTGGAGCCACCAAAAGCTGGAGGAGGCAAGGGACGATTCCGCCCTAGAGCCACTGGAGAAAGCAGGGCCTTGCTGACACTTGACTTTCAGACTTGACAACACTGAGAGAATAAATGTCTGCTGGTTTAAGTCACTAAATTTGTAGTAATTTGTCACACAGCCTCAGGAAACTAATTCAGCAGGGATTTTAGACTAATCCTTTTTTTTTATAAGCAAGATCTTTAAGCAGGACGATCCTAAGTAGATCTCTGAAGGTATGTGGTAAACGGATCCAAAGGTGACTTGACAGGCACAGCATTTAGGTCAAGAATCCAGACCAAAAATGATGGGATTTTAAACTAAAAGCTAACCACTGGTGTGGACTAGGGGCTGAGGGTTGAAAGTTGGCAGATACCCAAGATGCTAGAAGCATAGAAGCTGCAGGATGTGTTCATGGTTTGAGACGATGAAGGAAAAAATATTAAAAATGATTCTCTAGATCCAGCTAAGCTGTCTCAGTGAAACGGATGCCATTTCCTGAGAGAGGGATTCAGGAGGAAGTGGCATTCTGCTTCTCAAGGGCCTCTGGACATGAGGTGGAGTCAGGAGACACTTACAATAAAGGTCTGGCGCTCAAGAGAGATGGAGGCTGTAGATGCTTGTTTGGGACTTACCGGGACAGGAGTGGTAGCTGAATGTCAGGGAGGACATGAACTTGTTCTGAGAAAGTGTGTAGAGTGAGATGGACAGCACGTAAAGACAAGACACTAGAGGGCCTTTAGACCTAAGCAGACATGGGAATGAGTGAAGAAGGCTGATGCGTGAAGAGGGAGGTAGTCAGAGGGGTTTTGGACCACCCAGTCATCGAGGACAGGGGAAGAGTGGCTTTTGCATTTGTCCAGTTGGTGTGCATTAGAGACTTTTTTTCCAGAGCAGTGTTTACGGTGTGGTGAATAATGGGGCTGGGCTGTTGGTGGGGTAACATGTGGAGGAAATACAGAGATCTACAGAAGAATATTCTTTAAAGAGCATCACAATGAAATGAAGAGAAATCGCACATTGAGAGAAAATCCATGGGCAATGTAGGGATTCTTTTATTTATATATAAGAAGAGGGATACTTAGGCATGTTTATAAATAGCAGAGAAGAGCTCAGAAGGATCCAGTAAAGAAGGAGAGGCTAAAAAAAGAAGGGGGAGGGGAAAGAAATGATACAGCTGTAGTGAATATGGAAGAGATGAGAGGGGATGGATTTGACCAAGAAGTCATGAACGAAAGGAGAGGCAGATCTTTCTAGGAGATGGAGGAGAAGATAAGTCTGAGTATAGATCACAGTATATCTACATAGTTAGGGAGAAGAAAATTTTCCTTCTTATGGCCTGCTTTTTTCTTTCTAAAATAAGAGCTAGTCCTTTACATTGGGATGGGGGCAAAGACAACATCTTGAGAAATTTGGTAAAAATTTAGAAATTTTCGTAAGAGAACCTGAGTGAAGACAAACACAAATTTATTTCTCTCATCCTTCATTGAAGTTCACTCATCAAAAAACTATCTCTCTGCCGATTCATGGCCACTTTTCCCTCAAGGATTACTTCCTACCTTCTCTGATGGACCTAGACTCTTTGCTGTCCAACTACATATGCCTATAGATTAGACTGTATCATATTTCAGTATACTATTTTTACTCTGTCATATTTGTTAAACTGTACCAGGATTAAACTTTGCTTTATACCCTTTTGAATTCTTCCTGTGGCTCACAAACAGTGCTGAAAGATAATCTAGCTCATCTATCAGGACCCATGGCCTCTATCAGTTTGCTGGGTGTACTTCTGACTTATGTGTTTGGTATTGGAGTAATTATTAATAGCATCCCCATTCACTCTCAAAAGTGTCCTAGCTTGAATGATAATTTATATGAGAGATCCAGGGGAATTCACTTCCAAGAGAGAACGTAAGAGCTAGGACAGTAGAGGTTGGGAAAGGGTACTCTTACTAAACCAAGGGACTGATAGCCAAAGGGGATGAGGTGAAGATGGCACTGAGCTGCTTTTGAAGCCTACAGAATAATAGAATCCAAGTTCTACTCACAATGCAGTCAATTCCAGAGTTGTTAGAGAGCTATGGATACTTTTACAACAGTACCCAGCGCTACAGATTCTTTCACACACGGGCATCTGAACTTGTTCCAAAATCCAACACAGAAAAACCAGCAGAAGATACAGCTCTCCTACTGTGCTGTCTCCCCTCTCCCTGCACTCCTCCCTCTAGCTGAGTCAAGTTCCCGTCCTCATGTTCTCTTAATAGAATTTTCTTTTCCTGGAAGAAGAGTAGAAAATTTCTGATTTTGTCACTAAGGTCAATAAAGACAGTAAAAAAAAAGCATTATTATCTTTAGGAATAATTAGCCTTAGGAACCATGGATGAGGAGATGAACTATAATTTATTGATACTCTATGTATTATATTTGTAGGTAGGTAGGTATTCTAATCAATCTAATGAAAACCTCTGACCTGAGTAACATAATCTGCATTATATAAAAGAGGAGACTGAGATTCAGAGAGGTTGAGTCAACGTGCAAAGCCACACAGCTTGTTAGTAATAGAACAAGATTCAGGCCAATGTTCATAGACTCTCCAGCCCCCTCTTTCAAATAACAAAGGAGTTAGGGGACTCAACTGGATCAATCAAAGATCTTTGATATCAAAATAAATGGTCACCATTCAAGAGCTCCGGGCAGCGGCTTCCTTTTACTTGAAGTTCTCCTTCAGTAAGTTAACAGTGATTTACTTTGCTTTCTTGCCTCTCACCTCACCTCCTTTTGCACATGACCTGACACCCCTCTTTTTGGCCAGCTGTAATGTCATGAGATTATAGGATTGAGACTCGATCTCGGGTCACGGTGTTTGAATGTCTGTAGGAAAGGAATTTGTATTGGGGAAATCATTTTCATTTGAGAAACTGTATGATATTTATTGATTGTGTCTACTGCCAATGTTTATATCCAGTTCTAAGATTTCTGAAAAAAAATTCTTGTTCCTTGCTACTCAGAAAAAGTTTACTGAAAACACCAGTTCACTAAAAGCCCTGAAATCTGCAAAGTCTGTCTTCTGCTAAAACAACTGTTACAAGTACAAAGGGGTTCTTGCTGACATGCAATCGTGAGGATAGTGAATGGTACCCTTGCTGGCATTTGCCTAGTTGACAGTGGGCAAGCTGAGCGAGTTACAGCCTGTGTTCGTTACGTTTGGGATAGTGCTGTAATGATTTGTTCATTTTAATAAAGACAGATTTTGGTAAAGTAGGAAAAAACTTATCTATATTTGAACTTACCCACATTTGAATTTTGTCACTGCCATTTGCAGACACCCTCTGCTTTAACAGACTTTGGTGAAGAAGTAATTTCAAGGCAGTTAAGATAACCGGGTCTGAACAAGGACTGTGCAGTGGTTTCTGTTCATTTGTTTTGTTCTGTTTTATTATGGACACTATGAGTTATGGGCACTCTAAGGAGGATGACGTGTTTCTGGCACAGCCTGTCTGTTCCTTTTCACACAGGGCTCATCTTAGACTCCAAGTCACACTGTAATTAACAGCACCAAGTAGCTCTCTAGAACCCTAACACAACTCATTTGTGATAAATGAAGTTACTCAAAATCTCCCGAGTATAAAAGTAAATGGGATACATCTTAGACATCCATACATTAGGCACACGTATGCATTATTGACAAATACAATTCATTTAGGAGTGACACGAATTCACTGATGAACATTATGTTTTCCACCAAGCATTTTTTTTTAGCTTAAGGTACTCAGAAAGAGCCCATTTCCCATAGTGTTAATGTTGAAAGCTACGGCAATGACACCACAATAATGCCCATCATTGTGATGTATAATATAGCTGTTATCGCACATAATAGAAAGCGTTCTTTGGGTGTAATGCATTTTTGTTGCCTACATGCTGACACCGAGCCGATATAAATGTGCTTTAATGTGTTTCCTTTTAAAGGGCTAGTGTAGACACACCCTCGCGTATGCAATTTTGTATAAGGTTTGGTGAGCAGCTCACTTTTACTAGCTGCTTTCTAGATTCACTTTAGTACTCCTATTAGCGCTAATTATAAGCTGCACGGTCTTCTATTCCTTCCTTGCTGTTCTTTGTCATTGCACTGCTCAGAGACATTTAAGCAGTGGAAGCTGTTTATAGTTCATTAAACGCTTTAAGCTGTTGTTCTAAAGTTCTGTGCTTTTCTTGTATTTTCCAAGTCATTTCCCTCTGCTGTCATATGAAACCATGTATCACAATTCAATAGAAGACATCAAGTATGCACGTTTTGTGGATAGTCAGCAGGGCTAACAGCCATAAATGAATCAAAGACTTCGGCTCTCTATTTTATATTGTGTTTGGTATGGTGTTTGACATAGAATGTTTTAGTCTTTCTGTTTTAAATGATCCTCTCTAATTCTTTTTAAAGTAGAAATTTTGCTTCTTAAATAAAAATACTAGCCAAAAGGGAATAGTAACTCATATTATGATATGATACAGCATAGAAAATGCGACTATTGGAAAGCTAAGTATTTTCCTATAATATCATAGTAGGAAGAGATGGGGTAATTACTCCAATAAATGACCCACTAGGATGGTATTACACTTTGAAGAAAGAGAGATTTAGAGGCATTAAGACTGCCGTGGGATGTGCAGGAAACCATAGCGGTATCAGAAGGAGGCTGTCTCTTTGATTTCTGTTGGATAGGTCACGCTGTACCTTTCACTTCTCGATGTTCTCCTGGGCAAGCCCTGTGTCAACCATGTTGTTGGAAGGTGATGTAGAATGGCTAATTTAGAATTCCTTCCCCAGAGCATGCCATGATCCTTTTGTGAAAACATGGAAGTGAGAAGTTAGGGATTTAGTCTTTGCTGTTCAAACCATATGAACCATTGTTCCCCATTGTATTATATTTTAAGCAAAGACTCACTTTCATCCCCACATTGAGTGTGCTTGAGACACATGGTTCTGTAGTAGAGACAACAGCAACTTACCAACAACCAGGTTTAAAATACTAGAGCAAAATGGGAAGAATGGTGCAGAGAAAAGGAGGCTGTAGGTTAAGATTGCATTTCCCAGGGCTTCCCTGGTGGCGCAGTGGTTGAGAGTCGGCCTGCCGATGCAGGGGACACGGGTTCGTGCCCCGGTCCGGGAGGATCCCACATGCCGCGGAACGGCTGGGCCCGTGAGCCATGGCCGCTGAGCCTGCGCGTCCGGAGCCTGTGTTCCGCAACGGGAGAGGCCACAACAGTGAGAGGCCCGCGGACCGCAAAAAAAAAAAAAAAAAAAAAATTGCATTTCCGAATAATGATTAATTTGAGAACCCAGAGGGTGTCTTCTTCTTTAGGAAGAGGCTAGCTTGCTTCTGTGGTGAGGGGGCTAAGGTGCAATTGTGCAGGTGCCCTACTGTGAGCAGGCAGGCTCCTGTCAAGGTCAAGTGTATGAAGATGGAGTCTATTTCCTTCTCATTCCTGTCCATGCAATATTCTTCCTTCCTGACCTTTTCTTTCACATTTCCCCTTATTATTATGAGATCAAATGATCTCACGAGACCAAAATTATCATAAAATCAGTCAATAAATAGACTTACGGTGGAAAATTTTATGTACATATAACATAAAAATAGCAAATTTCATTTAACAAATTGGACTCTGTGAACCCTAAGATTTCTGATCCAATATATATAGTTGGTAACAAATAATCAACTCTTTGTGAGTGTTGCTTCCCTTGATTTTAATTCCTGTTAATATGTTACTTAACTACACCATTTGCCGACACTATGTGACGCTGTTTGCATCAGTGGAATGAGGACTCAGAGCCCCCCACCAATCATTTATATTACATATTACCATAGGATATAATTTTTAAGAATATATTTTTTCTCAGGAAGCTGGGTTATATTTCTGCATCTTTCACTTACATTTTTGTATAAAACCTTGTGAATTTATCTCAATATCTCTATAAAATGGGGAAATGGTATCAAATATAACAATGATATGAGGTCAAATGACTATTTTTTTAAGTCCAAAAGCACTTTGTAAACTACATAAAATGTTACATAAATGTATGTTGTTATGACTCTTCAAACTAGTAAACACATTTTACCATTGTGTTAGAAAGTTGAGACAAGCTGGGACCTGCAACCGGGGACCCTTTGCTGCAGGGCCTGCACCTGGACAAACGTCTCCTCTAGCAACAGATACAAAGAAACTATGAAACTATAAGGGACTAAAAATAACTGCCTGCATGTGCAGTTGGGGTAAATTATGAACAAGATACAAAAACACCTGTACCGTTTCTCTAGATGAACCTATTTGCAGGGCAGGAATTGAGACGCAGACATACAAAACAGACATGTGGACACAGCGGGGGAAGGGGAGGGTGGGACGATTTGGGAGATTAGGATGGACATAGCTACACGACCATGTGTAAAATAGACAGCTGGTGGGAAGCAGCTATAAAGCACAGGAAGCTCAGCTCGGTGCTCTGTGATGACCTAGATGGGTGGGATGAGGGGAGATGGGTGGGAGGGAGGTCCAAGAGGGAGGGGATATAGGCCTACATAGAACTGATTCACTTCATCGTGCAGTGGAAACTAACACAACACTGTAAAGCAATTATACTCCAAAAAAAAAAGGCCCAAAACCCAGCTGCCACATCCGAGGTGTCGGGAGCAAAAGCAGGGTACTGCACATGGCACCACCAAGGGGATGGGAAGACCACCTAAGCCACCGTTCGAGCCCAACCCACAGGTCCACTCCTACCCTCGTCCCATTTAAAGGACCAGCTCCCCCCCCCCCAGGGAGCGAGCAAAGCCTTGCCTGTATTTCTCGTCTGGACTCTTAACAATTTCTATTGATTAAAGAGTCCAAGAACCTGGGTCGGTAGCAATATCAGGCATACCTTTGAAGAAATGAACTGAAAAGAAACAGTGAGAAGAAATACAGAGCTGTTTGAAGGAAAGTAGCTCAAATTGGGAACAATGGTTATCTCTGATTGGCATGATTCTAAAGGAGCTTTATTTCCTTTCCTTCTATGCATTTAATAAACATATTTCAATGACCACGTCTTTAATAATAAAACAACCTTTTCTAAATCAAATTACAAAGAAAAAATATATGAATTTTTGTGTCTGAAAATAGAATAAAAACTGAAATGCATGTAACTAAGAACACTTTATTACATAAAGACCTCATAAAATAGGAAAAGTACCCAAAGACCTCAATAGATAAATAGTCAAAGACCGCAAAAAGACAATCTCTTCTGAGGACAAATAGCTAGGGATAACATACGGAAATAAATATTCATCATTAATCAACAAAATGCAAATTAAAACGAGGTAACTCTTTATAGATTAAATTAGCAAAAAATGTAAATTATCAGACCCAGTACTTTTGAAGGAACAGTAAAACTGCAATCCTCATGCATTTCTGGAGGCACACACCTATGGGGTGTTTATGCAGTGCCCAAGAATGGTTTGGTGCAAATCATGTCCCACCACTTCCTTTCCTTTTTCTTTTTTTTAAAACTTTAAAAAATTTATTATTTTTTAACTTCTTTATTGGAGTATAATTTCTTTACAATGGTGTGTTAGTTTCTGCTATATACAAAAGTGAATCAGCTATACATATACATATATCCCCCTATCTCCTTCCTCTTGCGTCTCCTTCCCACCCTCCCTATCCCACCCCTCTAGGTGGTCACAAAGCACTGAGCTGATCTCCCTGTGCTATGCTGCTGCTTCCCACTAGCTATCTATTTTACATTTGGTAGTGTGTATATGTTTGTGCCACTCTCTCACTTTGTCCCAGGTTACCCTTCGCCCTCCCCATGTCCTCAAGTCCATTCTCTACATCTGCATCTTTATTCCTGTCCTGTCCCTAGGTTCATCAGAACTATTTTTTGTTTTTTTAGATTCCATATATATATGTGTTAGCATATGGTATTTGTTTTTCTCTTTCTGACTTACTTCACTCTGTATGACAGACACTAGGTCCATCCACTTCACTACAAATAGCTCAATTTCGTTTCTTTTTATGGCCGAGTAATATTCCATTGTACATATGTGCCACATCTTCTTTATCCATTCATCTGTCAATGGACACTTAGGTTGCTTCCATGTCCTGGCTATTGTAAATAAAGCTGCAGTGAACATTGTGGTACATGACTCTTTTTGAATTATGGTTTTCTCAGGGTATATGCCCAGTAGTGGGATTGATGGGTCGTATGGTAGTTCCATTTTTAGTTTTTTAAGGAACCTCCTAACTGTTCTCCATAGTGGCTGTATCAATTTACTTTCCCACCAACAGTGCAAGAGGGTTCCCTTTTCTCCACACCCTCTCCAGCATTTATTGTTTGTAGATTTTTTTTCCAAAAGACTATTCACTCGGTGTGTGCAGAATGTAGGGACACCAAAGGGAGGAGGGAATCCCGGTTGAAGAAACTGGGACTAAGAGCAGTCGGCTCTTCTTACACCTAGTCCAGAGGAATCACGAATGAAAGGAATTCTTGAAACACAGAATAGTTAGGTATGTATGAAAAGAGTCCTGGAGAGGAGAATTGACATTCCGTCAAGGGACACAATCAGCCTGAGGCAACCTCTTAAGGAGGGAGCCAGGGGAATAGGTGCCCTAACCCAGGGTTCCTAACAGGTCCCAGCCCCTGTTAGGAACCGGGCTGTACAGCCGGAGGTGAGTGGCAGGCAAGTGAGCAAAGCTTCATCGCCGCTCCCCATTGCTCCCCACCGCTCACATTACTGCCTGAACCATCCCCTAATCTCCCCCTACCCTCTGGTCCATGGAAAACTTGTCTTCCATGGAAAACTTGTCTTCCACGAAACCGGTTCCTGGTGCCAAAGAGGTTGGGGACATCTGCCCTAACCTCATTTTTCTCTCTTTGTCCCTTGCCAAGTTCCCCCATTGGCTGAACCCAGCTATTTGTCTGTGTGGAGTCAGTTGGTGCCGCCCACGTGGTTCAACCTCGTGGCACAGAGAGCAGGGTGCAAAAGGAAGAGGAACGGGTCTAGAGAATGCCTGTCCCAGGCCCTCTTTGAAAGAGAGGCAAAAAGCAGATTTTGCGGTGCTGTAAATCCCCACCAGACCTTCCTGTCTTCTCCAAGGACTCTTTGGGGGAAACAAATACATTTCTTGTCTTTTCCTTGCAGAGTACCTCTACCAGTTTCCTTCAGTCCAGGGGATCAGTGGAGCACAGGCTCTGGACATCCAGCCTCTGTAAAGCATCATCAAAGAACTTAAATAGAGTCACTTTTTAGGGGTTAGTCTCACACTCAGTAATGCTGCTGGCTAATAATCACTGGGCTGGGACTGGCTTGTTTGCAGCAAGTGATTGAGGGCAGTCCACAGAGCATCAGAGGAAATTCAACGAGAGTCTAAGCCTATATAAGGCAGAAATGACTGTGATGGGGTTTAAGACCAGCATCAAGGACAAATCATTCCATGGCTGATCCATGGTTATGGACCAATGGTTAACTTCTACTAGATTGAGGGACACTCTTGTCAGAAGCAAACTTCAGGCCCCAAAAGTACAAAAAAAGGAGTCCAGAAAGCTCAAAAGAAAAACTGGTAAATTAGGCAGGTTAGTGAATATTGAATTAAAGGCTATGTATTTAACAAAAAGATGGATACAAATATATAGCTATCCCATGGCTATAGTAACTGAATAAACTTGAAAAATAATTAGAATTCGCTATTGCACTTATAGAGAGTTTTGTTTTGCCTATGAATCTTTTCAGCGCTAAGGAATAAATGGATGAAAAAGTCCAATGAGGAACAGGTGCATTAAACTAAAGATAAATTTCCTCTAAGCCATTATATGAAAAGTGTGTATACTTCCTCCATAAAAGCTCTCAGATTTAAAATACAACAGAAAATGATAACAGTGAAAATGACAAATCTCCAGCTTCTTCTCATGTTCATCCCAGGATGCTTTTGGTGCCCGTTCTTCTCATCTCCTCACTTTCTTTCTCCCATTGTCTGATTTTGGCAGCTCCACTTCTCCCGTTCCTCTCTGAGTCTTCATTCAGATTGGCTCCAGGAAATGAAAGGAAAGAAACGGTCTTGTAGTATGTCTCCTTCACCCCTGCCACGTTTCATATCCCTTCTCACTGGGAAACTATTATGCAGAGAAAGCAGAGAAGACTCACTAACATTGTGATGCTGGGAATGCTTTGCCTTGTGAGTGAAGTAAGAGGAGAGGGAATATACATAGCTTAATACCCAGAACAATTTCAAGGGTAAACAACGGCTATAATCATCCTTAGTCCAAGTTCTTTTCTCTGGACTTCCTCAGAAATGATTTTCTTTTCTTCTTAATTCTAAATGACCAACAATCTAGAATAAAAAGATTAAAAAAAATCATTTTCATCTTAACAATACATGGGAAAATATTACTGGCCCCAACTTTGTAAATAATGGCTTCATTTAGATTTACTATGGCTGCTTATATTACTAAATAATCATTATGTGCTTATACTTATTGAAGTAGATTATCAAAATGCATAACATAGTCTTTCCATTAACTCTTTCACATTAATGAGTTGCTATTTAGTAAATTACTGTTTCCCGTCACTAAAACGAAGGAAGCCAGTGGCCTGAATGATTTTCCAAAGTGCCTATTAATAAACACCCACGGCATATATTAAAATACTGGAATGCAAAGGTCTTTGGGAAGTAGATAAGCATGTGAACTAGGGTTTTTAAAAATGTGCAGTAAAGCTTTCATGGCCATAGTGTATTGTCCAAAAAATTCCTCTTCCTAGGTTTGCTTATCACTGATTTTCACTACCTTTCAATTTGTGGCAATTTTGCAGTGACTTTGACTGAACTAAGGCTATTTTTATTTCACTGTTTTGTGGGGAAATACTAAATGATTATTTTTAGATCAAGGATTTTCTGATCACGTTACTCCATTTTTCACTTCATTATGTTAGAAGCACTTGAAGACAGAAAGAACCTATACCAAACGTAGGTGTAAGGTTTTACCTTTCAAAATTCTTGAGGTATTAATGAACCTAATTGTTGAAAAGCATAAACTATTTAGTGCAGTGGCTATCATTCTTCCTTTCTTCCTTCCTTCTTTTCTTTTTAATTTTTATTTTATATTGCAGTATAGTTGATTAACAATGTTGTGTTAGTTTTAGATGTACAGCAAAGTGATTCTGTTATACATATATATGTTTCTATTCTTTTTCGAATTCTTTTCCCATTTAGGTTATTACAGAGTATTGAGCAGTTCCCTGTGCTATACAGTAGGTCCTTGTTGGTTATCTATTTTAAACATAGCAGTGTGTACATGACAATCACAAACTCCCAATCTATTGCTTCTTAGATGTTGATAAATCTAAGATTTAATATTTTTAGTTTTTTAAGTTAGACATTTTATGTAGAGATAATTGAAGATTCACAAGCATTTATAAGAAATAATACAGAGAGAACCGTTACCCCATTTCCCCCAATGATAACATTGTGCAAAACTATAGGCAATATCACAACCAGAATGTGGACATCAACACAATCAAGATGCAGAACAAATGAACTCATTTACAAAACAGTAATAGAGTCACAGATGTAGAAAACTAACTCAGTTACCTAGGGAGAAAGGGGGGGAGGAATAAATTGGGAGATTGGGATATATATATATATAGATATATATATATTAGAGAGAGAGAAATATACAAGTAAACCACAGGAATCAAAGAAAGTGGGTCAAAGAAAGTGGGTGGAATCAGTCTGATTTCAAGACTCACTATTTAACTACAATAATATATATATATTTTTTCTAGGTTTTAAGTTATATTTACATAACTTATAGTCTACTGATGTCATCATTTTACCAGTTCAAGTGAACTATAGAAACTCTACTTCCTTTTATCCTGCTCTGTTTATGATATAATTGTATTTATATTTCCTGCACATACATTTAGAACCACATCAGGTAATATGACAATTTTTGCTTCAACCATCAAACATAATTTTAAAATCTCAAGAGAAGAAGGAAACCAAATTGAGCTGACCCATGTTTTTGCTTATCATGTTCTTACTTCTTTCCTGAATTTCCAGATTTCCTTCTTTAATCATTTCCTTTCTGTTTAGAGAACTTCCTTAAGCAGTCTTTTAGAGTAGATCTGCTGGCAACAAATTCTCTCAGTTTCCCTTCATCTGAGAATGTCTTGATTTCTCATTTATTGCTAAAGGTTTTTTCACTCAGCATATGATTTTAGCTTGAGCTTTAATTTTATTATTTTTTTTTTTAGCACTTGAAATATACTATACCATTACGTTCTGGTCTCCATGGTTTCTGATGAGTAATGCAGTCATTCAAACTCTTTTCCCCCCTATTTGTAAGGTGCTCTTTTTTCTCTAATTGTTTTTAATGTTTTTCCCTTGTTTTTAGTTCTCAGAAGCACAAGCACGATATGTCTTGCCATGAATATATTTGGGTTTATCCCATCTAAGTTTTCTTCAGTTTCTCGAATCTGTAGTTTTATATCTCTTACCAAATAGGGGTTTTTCAGCCATTATTTCTTTGAGTACTTTTTGTCCCAGTCTGATTCTTCTCTCCTTACGAGGCTCTGATGGTATGAATGTTTACCTCTTGTTATAATCCCTAAATTTCTGGGGCTCTGTTTATTATTTTTTTCTACTCTGTTTTCTTAGACTGAGTCATTTGTACTATTCTATCTTCCATTTCATTGATTCTTTCCTCTGTCCTCTACATTCTGTTCCTGGCTCATCCACTGGTCTTTTTATTTTGGTGTTATTATGTTCTCCAGCTCTAAAATATCTATTTGTGTTTTTTTAATGCCGTCTACTTCTTCACTGAAGTTTTCTATACCTTTGCTGAGTCTATTTTTTCATTTGTTTTGAGCAATGTTCTTCATTCTTCACTGAAACATTTTTATCAGAGCTGCTCTAAAATCATGATGAACTCATTCTAAGATGTCTGGCATCTCACTGTTGGCATCTGTTCATTGCCTCTTCTCATGCACTTTGAGATCTTCCTGGTTCTTACTTTGGCAAATAAATTTCTATTGAAAATTGGACCTTTGTGTATCATGAAATGAGACTCTGGATCTTATTTAAACTTTTTGTTTTAGCTGGTCTTCTATGATCCTGTTCTGGCAGAGGAAGAGGGTGCCACCTCCTTACTGCCACGTGGCCTCTGTAGACCCCCTAGGTAGGGAGCTCATTACTGTTGGACATGAGTGGGATTTCCAGCTCCCCACATGGTTTCCACTGATAGCTTATTACTGCTTCGTGGTGGTGAAAGTGTTGAGTCTCCATTGGGGCTTCTTCTGATACCACCCCAGTGTTGAGAGGGATGGCCATCTCATTCATGCTGGGTGGAATGAAACTTCGGGATTCCCCTCTTGTCTTCAGTGACATGGGAGGGGAAGTGGGGTATCATTACCAGATAGACCAAAGTCCCAGCTCCCTATTTGGTGTTTTCTGATACTATCCAGGCAGAAGTTTGGAGCACCTCCGTATAGTCTCATGAGCGTGGAAGTCTAGGATCCCCACTTAGCCTTAGTTGGCATGGATGGGGGTGGATTCACTTTTTTTTTTCTTTCTGTAGTATTTGGCTACAGTAGAGTTTTACTGTCTAAAAGCTTTCTTTCTTGGTTGGCTGTCCCTTTCCTGGTTCTTTGGGTAGAGAAAGCAGGTTTTTCTTGAAACTTTTTTGTGTGTCTGTACCTGTTAGATTTCTGGGTTGTCAGCTTCTTCAGTTTCTAGTCTGAGGCAAGAAGGAACTCCAGAGAACTTGCCCCTGTGTCATTCCTCAGGTCCCGAAGACACTGCCTGGCCTTCTGTTATTTCTCCATCTTTCAGGTACTTCTTACGCTTGTTTCATACATAATGTCCATTGTATAATGTTCATTGAACTTAGTGGAAGGAATAGAGAAAATTGTGTACATTTCATCTTCCCCAAAGTGGAAGTCTCCAGATTTTTATTTTTTAAAGATGGCTCTTCTGGTAGAAATTTGCAAAATTCCTTTCCAAGTCTTATACAAAAGTCAAGTTTAGAATGAAACAGAAACCTGGAATTATTTGAAGAAAAAATGATTTGAGCTCCATAAGTTGGGTTCCTTAATATTCTTGCAAGGAAGCAAGAGTAGAAGGTGTTGAATTTGGGCATAATATGGTCCTGGATCTTGGCCTTTTTAATGGCTAATACAGGACAAGAACAAGAACTCTATCGAGTTTTCAAATCAGCCAAAAATGTGACACTAGCTACTCTTACTCTCCTCACCTTGTACTTGAAAGGACACATTCTCCTTGAAGCAGAAGTATAAAGCAATTTCTCGCTATTTGATAAATGAAATTGTCCACATTGACAATGGCAGTCTCTTTCATGAAAATTCCATTCACCAACCACTGAAGGAACGCACTGACTACCTACTGTGTGTCTTACACAGGAGGAGCTAGGCAGGGATGGTTCCATAATTTGTGAGTGCAAGTGAGAAATAAAACTGTGGAGCTGCTTATTCAAAAAGCAGGAAAAAAATGTCATTCAAGGTATAATACAGACAATGCTTTTCTTCCACTCTCTTTCTTGATTTGTCCTGGTGTATTTTATTTGCTGTTCGATGTTGTGCTCCCTCAGGAAATGGGCTACTCCACCTCCAGGGCTACTTCTCTTCCCACAGGCTCACTGTCACAGCCCACAATGGACCGGCCACTCCAAGGGATTTTTTTTTTTTTAAAACAGTTTAGAAGAGGAAGTTTATTTATGGATGTGCAGAAAACATGGTGAGGGCCCTTGGACTGGCCAGCAAAGGGGCAATGGGTGGGGATTGAAAACAGATGCCCCAAGTCAATCCTAGGGAGGAAGGGCTCAGGAACCTGGTCTGTGTGTGTGTGTGTGTTTGTGTATGTTGGGGGGTGGAGGGACAGTGCTGGTGTTGACCCCAACCCAGTAAAGAGAAAGCATGGTGCCTGATTCCCCAAGTGGCAACAGGCCAAGAATCCTCAAGTTAGAAGAAAACAGGGAGGAATCCGAAGGTAGTATGTGTGTGAGCCCAAGGGAGCCCCAAAGACACGGTGGCAGTGAGGACCGCTCAGCCCTTGGCCTCCAGCAAATTCCATCACTGCTTTTGGCCTGGCACCATTTTGGCTCTTCTGAGAGCAGCTTGCCCAGGCCCAGCATGCTGGGCCACGAGCCCTCGACCTTGACTGTCTCTGCTCCTGGGTCCAGCTGTCCCCTCCTCGCCAAGCCCCCTCAGCACAGCCACTGGCTCACTCTGTTCTCTGCGTAGAGCCTGCCAGGCCTGGCCCCGCAGCTGTAGCTCTGCCACCTGCCTGTTCTTGGCCTCCTGTTTCTGCACATGGCGCCACAGGGCGTCCCATTTCTGCAGGAAGCAGAGCAGCTTGGTGCTAGGCAGGTCTTTCTCCCGGATCCCACTAGGGTGCCAGGCTGACTTCTTGTGGTCTTTGACAGCGTTCACAATTGTATCCAAGGCACCAAGACAGCTTCCAGCTTCCCCTCAGCTTTTGTACCAGGGCACGCTTGGTACGTCTTCAGGTGTGCATGCGAGGTTTGGTAGTCACCCGTGAACGGGCCTTGGGGCTCCCAGCATCAGACTGGGACAGCTGCCACCATGCCCCATCCTAAGACATGGGAAGCCATACATCTCACCCCAGCTCTCCATGCCCACAGATGCCCACCAGGGTTGGAGGGCAGCAAAGACTGTTGGGAAGGGGCATCAAGGGAGAGATTAAATAGCCCCCAGGGTGCAGGGATGGGTAGGGGAGAACCCACACCAGGGAGGGTGGTAGCAGGCGTGGTCATCTGAGCTGAGTCCAGATCTATGGCATGTGCTCCACTGCCCCAGAGGACTTCACTTACAAGGCACAAATAAATTCAAAGATAAAATTGTTAAGAATTTTAAGATGGCAACCACAAAGCATTAAGCCTAAACACGGGACCCTTCTCAGCCTAGTGCCCTGTGTGACTGCACTAGTCTCATGCCGTGAAGCTGGCCCCGGCACTAGGGACACAGTGGTGCGACGCCTTGAAATTCTTTTTAAGACTTCCAAAGATACTGGTTGAAAACGTAAAACTTTAGTCTTTTAAGCATATATGTTGTGTGTCTTGTTAACACACACTTCAGGAATTTGACTGTTTTCTAACTAAATTGTCGCATTGTTTTGACATTTGGAAGACATTAACACTTTCAAGTGGCTTTGATGAGAAGGGGCTGTTGACTTTCTTTACTCCATCAAATCTTGGTATTATGGTAAAGACATTTATTTTCCACTCATAAATTTCTTAGTGATCCCATTATTATTCTGTAATTATTCCTTCAAGGCACAAACTAAGTTCCATGACTCAGTAGGGACTATTTTGTTTCATCAAGAACAAAGAAGCTGCAATGTATTTACCGTCTGGTGAAACTGAAAATCCTCAAATGACTCTCATCAACATCCCCATTCCTTTTTTCCCCCCACTTTGTTTAAATAGGTGTGTTTTGTTTTGTTTTGTTTTTTACCTTCTGTAAAACTCAGCATCAGTTCTTTGGGCAGAATCAGTATGTCTACCTAGGCGGCTAATAGAATTGTATAAATTGGATTGACTTCAAATTTCCTTCTTATTTTCTTGCAAAAGTTTTTTTTTTTTTAATGTTCAGATAAAATAATAAAGATTAAAAAGTAGGTTGTATAGTTGATTTGGGGATTTGGGCATAAATTCTAATAATAGTGTTACTAGTGTCAATGGTAACATAATATTTTTTTATTGAAGGTTGCTTCTGTATCAAACAATATGTTACAGGATTTATGTATCCTTAACACATTTAATGTGTACATTTATTCTTTCAATGTGGCAGGGTAGGTATTACTGCTTCTCATTGACAGATGGGGGAACTGGGGTACAACAGTGTTAATTTGCCCTAAAAAAGTAAAAAAGGTACAGTTTCTTTAACACTTAAGTTCTTTCCACTCTGCTCTGTAGTCTCCAAAAATTGTCTTCTCTTGCAAAGAAAGAAATATCCTTATTGATATGAATTTGTTAAAAAATCTTTTTTTAAAGATAGATGAGATGATTCTCATGGATGACTGTGTAATCTAAGGTTCATTGCTGTGTTGTTTGGTGTATTTGTTTGTTTATAGTTTGTACATTTAGCCATGACAATATATAAAAACACATCATATGAAGAATAAAGTTAAAGGACTATTTAAAAGAACTGGCTTAATATATTCACCCTCTTGTTTGAAAAATAATGAAATTTGACCATAACTTGCTTGGAAAATAGGCATATCCATCTTGGAACTCATGCATGGAGAGTTACTTGCTGAGGACAAAAGGGTTCTATAATAAGTGGATTCTCTAAAGATGTCGTTTGGAACAGTCCCCAAAGACAGAGTAGCAAAGAGGCTATAGGGTAGGTGATTTTTTTCTTTTTTTTTTTTTGTGATACGCGGGCCTCTCACTGCTGTGGCCTCTCCCGTTGCGGAGCACAGGCTCCAGACGCGCAGGCTCAGCGGCCATGGCTCACGGGCCCAGCCGCTCCGCGGCATGTGGGATCCTCCCGGACCGGGGCACGAACCCGCGTCCCCTGCATCGGCAGGAGGACTCCCAACCACTGCGCCACCAGGGAAGCCCTATTTTTTCTTAATTTTCCTATATTTGGGCCAAATCCTTAACTTACAGCAGAGTAAACTCCAGGACCACTTGGTTGGTGCATAATTTATCTAATGCTTCTTTTGCTGTTGATCAAAGTGTTTCCACACGATAACTTCCCCAGAGTATTTTCCATGAAAGATTATGAGGCATTTTGTGAAACAAAAATAGTACCAGGTCTATAAATAAAAAGAATCTTGTGTTTAGATTAGGGTCAGGAAATGCTGCCTGGCATTGTGCCTTCTTAGACCTCCTGACGTGCTATAACGATCCGTGGTTAACAAAAAACAAGCGAAATCATTTATATTACGTTATGTTTAACCAGATTTACCTCTAATTATTTGACCACGAACGCTTAGCTGCAGTGTCTCGTGGTTCTTGCAATCTTTGATTCACACCTGGGAAATCCCGTTCTTTCCTGAAGCCCCAACTGAAATATGTCAGCAGCTGCCGTTCTCCACACAGAAGATAATCTGCACTGATCCTCCAACATGTGGGGTGTGTCTAGTTTCTCCTTTGCTAATTTGTCCTCTAATTCCCAATGACTTGGAACATCATTTTGACTGATCCTCAACACAATTTTTAAGGAATGTTTTTTATGCAAGTGACACTAAAGAAATATATGGGGGCTTCCCTGGTGGCGCAGTGGTTGAGAGTCCGCCTGCCGATGCAGGGGACGCGGGTTCGTGCCCTGGTCTGGGAAGATCCCACATGCCGCGGAGCGGCTGGGCCCGTGAGCCATGGCCGCTGAACCTGCGCGTCCGGAGCCTGTGCTCTGCAACGGGAGAGGCCACA
>NW_020173037.1:9763470-9772375 GCF_003031525.2 Neophocaena asiaeorientalis asiaeorientalis
AAAAAAGAAAAAAAAAAAAAAGAAATATATGATAGTGTAAAGCATAGCAATTATTAAGAATATTACAGCTGATATTTCTGAAGCTTGGCCTACCTTCTGGTGAGCTTCTTATTGATTGTTTTAAATGAACTAATTAATTATACTTCATTTGAATGTTAACAGTTTGTAGTCAATTTTTATTATTAATTTTTCTTTGTTTAATAATTCTTAATATGTTCTTTATATGTAGCCAGAACTACTGGGGAGACATACTCCAGGTCATGTAGCCCTTGGACATTTGATTGTGGTGGTCAAGGAACAGTATATTTTTCAGAATGTGTTTGCAGTGCAGGGGACTTTAATATACCTGTAATTTTTCCTTTTTATTTTTATTAAACTCTCTACTTGTTTTCCTATTCTTCTCTGACTGACAGATGGGCTTATTTCTCCTGTTTCTTTTGCTAATATCTGTAATTCAATAGTCAGAGAAACTAGACATTAGTTTGTACCACATTTTCAAAGGAAAATGTTTTCTTCTAGCTGCAATTTATTTCTGAGCTAAAAGAAAACATAATGCTTTTTAGGTGACTTATTTACAAGGGGACAAATAAGAACCCAAGTTTCCAAGATAAAAATGATTATGGTATTTTCCTAATAATCGCAGGAGCCCAGATCAACAGGAGGTCCCTTCCAGATCCGTCTGATGGCAGTCATTATTCCCATATTCAAAGACAGCTCAATTCACTCAAATAGAGAGTTTATCCAATTGTAGTTTTCTTAGCTTGTTGTTGATTTGACAGCGCTTATGTTTTATAAAGACATCACAGAAGTTCAAAATTAAAATTTGACGGTGGTCATTGTATAAGGAATTAAGTATGTGCTGTAATATTGATGCCTTCAGGAAAAATTATCTTTCTGCACAGTCCCCAGTCCAATAATCCTCCAACCCAGACAGGCTATCTTGAATCTGGAGCCTATCATGTCCTGAACACTTTGATTGAATCTCACCAAGCCAGATCTTTATCTTTCTATGATACGTGCGTCTTCTGTATGTATCTGCTGATGCTCCAGAGGCTCTGGCTGGCTTGGTACTTGCCTGGGTAGAGTGAGCTCTTTCCTGATTGGCTCACCAGGAGCCTGATTCACTCATTCTGGTCCCCCCTCCCCCCCAGAAAATATGGGGTTGCCATATCTTCTCATCTTTATTCTTAGAGAAGCCCAGTATTGCCCTCAGACCTGAGGAAGGAAATTAGATGGACCAAGGTCATATACATCTACAGGGAGGCACAGGGAAGTCAAAAGGCTTATTTAATCGACACGACAGTTACTGATGGTACCATGGACAGAACATTCTATTGGTCTATCCTAAATTCTGGGCCTGAGATGTAAATGCTCCAGCTCATGGATGAACTCTTCGTGTCTTGGTTCCACTGCTCCGCATTCCCAATCCTATAAAGAAAATCTGCTTGGACGTTCAAAATAGAGTGTTCTTGTTTCTGCCTGTGCATTCAAGCATGCCTTATTTTCTTGCCAGGGATAACCTCTCTTATGATTCACATTTTTTCCCTCTTCTTCAGGTGCTATCCCAATTTCCTTCCCCCTTAAAACCTTCCTAGTTGGACTATGCCAATATCTGATTGTTACTTTTCTTTTCAGGTGGCTTTTTATACATTAATTTACTTATGCTACAATTTTATTGTGAGTTTTATATTTTCATTTCCCCACCCAAACTCCCCCTCTCATCAGGTTATAAAATCTCAAAGATCATACCTTCCATTTTCCTTGAAATGGCCTGGGCTCTGTTTATTTTTTAATTTTTTCCCCTCTCTTTCTTGGCTGCATCGAAAGAACAGAATGCAAATATTTTCCCTCCAGGGAGACTTTGGGAAAAAGAACGAGTTTTTCAGTGGCTAATGATTCGTACTCTGCATTTAATGGTCCGTCCAAGTCTATTAAGTAATAACAGAAGGAAAAGAGGTTCTAAAGGAAGGTAGAAGGGGATACACCAGGGTGAGGAAAGAATTTCCCTGAGACTACAGGGAGCGTGTCAGAAAGTGGAGGAGGGAAGGATAAAGTTTATAGAAGGGGAGCCTGGGAGACTCATGGCAAGTGGGAGCGAGGGACCAACCAGGGAAAGTTCAGGCACAGCCGAGAGGCTGGATTTGGTAAAGGACCCAAGGAGAGGCCTTGTTCCAGGGCCCAGGAGGCACTAGAGATGAACTAGAGCTCACAGGCCTGTTCTCATGCTGGCCCTCACTGGAGCTGGCATCTCTCCTTTCTTCTGCTCAGGGACTAGGAATGTGGCACTTTCAGTGCCTGGCAAGTTTGCCTTGCATCACTCAGCACCTCACCAGCTCTCCTCTTCTCTGTGCCAGCCGCCCAGTTGGGCCATTGACATCCTCCTGTATAAGACAGGGTTCTGGCATAGGGCAGCTATATGTCGTCTCTGAAGATTTTTATCTTCAGCACAGATTTCTCTTCTGATGTGAATTTCCCATTTGCATATCTATTCAAGTATCACGGACGTTACAAATTTAATACATCCCAGAGTCAACCCCTGATCTTCCTCATCTTAGTAAGTGATACCTCTATTCCTCCAGTTGCTTTTGCCATAAACCCAGAAGTCATTCTCAAATTATGTCATTTAAAGAGGGTTTCATAAAAACCTATTATAAAGATGAAGGTGGCGTTTAAAGAAACCAGCAAGTAATATTGCAGTAGCTCTGAAATAGTGACAATGAGAACCCAGAATCCACTCCTAGGCCTGAAGGGGCAACAGAAAAGAGCGGTTCCTAAAATCTGAGGCAGGGAGGGCTGTGTGGAAAGGACTCGACAGGATCTGTGTCTCCCAGTCAATGTGGGTGGCCGTCAGCACGGCGTCGGGGTGCAGGCAACGATAGCTCTAAGTCACTCTACTTGGCACCTCAGAACTCCTGTACCTTTTCTGAATCCATAAAGAAAAAAAAGAAAGAAAGGAAACAAACTCTGTTCATGATGTTGAGATGATCCTGGAGATGAGCCGCCGAGGATACAGGGCAGAGCAGAGAGGGGGGAAGAGTAAATCAGGACAGACGAGGAGAAGAAGTAAAGCACAATCACAGACAATTTTTTGACTCACATCTGACTATTTCATGTCAATAACCTCCTCATGGTTCTCTAGCATGTCCTTGAAATCAAATCAAATCAGACCAACCAACCAACAAACAAAAAGGCCGGCAGTGGGGTGCTAGGGCTAAGTGAAAGTTGGGGAAGAGACCAGCCCGAGACGCCTGGGCTGGGACGGTGAGTGGTTAATGATTTTTCATCCTCTTTGTCCGTGCTCTTTGCCTGCACACGGGGCCGGGTGGGAGAGGTCCTGTTAAGCGTTGATGACAGCCTCCAACTCTCCCCCCTCGGAAGCAGATGTTCATTCTTTCTGGCTTGTGCACTTCAGTGGGAGCATGGAGCAGCTCTGGAAGACCGGCTCTGCTGTGCTCACTCATTCACTGACGTATAATCAAATGTTTTACTTTGATTCCATTATCTTTTCGTCAAAATGCTTTGAAAAACTATGATTGATACCACGAAGTTGATTCAATTGAGGACAAACCGTCTTCAAAGCAGAGTTGTCTCTCCCTCCCTGATCTGGCTCAATAGCTTTACCATATTACATTCATAAATTGAATTACTTCTGACTGACCGACTTTTCTTGAAAACAAAAGTTATTCTCTTTTTTACATAATCAATCATGGAATAAAGTAGGTAAGACAGGTCAATTGCCACAGATCGATTACTCTATAAAACAACAAAGGAAGGTCAGAAAGAAGAGGGTGAAGACTTTCTAAATTGCCAAAATAGAAATTTTGCAAAGAAAATCTTAAACCACTTTTCCTTTGGCTCCCAGAAAACTGCATTCTCCTCTTTTTCTAAGTTATGGTAGGGGGTTTAAACCTAATCTACAGCTACTTGGACAATCTTCTCTTCAACAGACAAATCTAAATACCCTCTCTTGAAATATGGGCCGGGCTTAGTGACTCACTTCTAATGCTAGAATGAGGCAAAAGTGAAACTAGCTATGTGACTTTTAAGTCCAGTCATAAAAGCCTGGCTTTCTCTTTCTCAGGGCACGTGCTTTTGGAGCCCTGAGCTGCGGTGGAGGAAGTCTGCCTACTCTGAAGTTGCCATGCTGGAATGACTGCCCAGACATAGAGACAAGCCCGGGGAGCCTCCGCTCTTCCAGCCACTGGCTACTCGAGTACCACACCGGGGAGGGAGGAGCCTCCGAGATGATTCCAGCCTCCTCACTCTCTGACTGCAACCACGTGAGAGAACCCGATGAAGAAACATCTGTGGAGTCCAGGCAACCCAGAACCATGAGACACAGTACTCGGAAATGATTGCTATTATTTTATTCCACTAATTTGGGGTCGTTTTTTATATAGCCACAGTACCCACAGCACCGGTCTTTCCCTTCATTAAACTGAATGGTGGACATCTTTTATCCAAGCCCTGGACCTTCTTCTCTTATCTATTATTCTCTTTCCCTCAGTAATTTCATTCTCCCCATGGCTTTAAATGGCATTTATATGTTTTGAAGGTTAATTTTATGTGTCAACTTGACTGGGCAATGGGGTGCCCAGACATTTGGCCAAACATTATTCTGGGTGTATCTGTGAGAGTGTTTTTGGATGAGATTAATGTTTCAATCAGTAGCTTCAGTAGACCAAACTGTCCTCCCTAATGTAGGTGGGCCTCATTCAATCAATTGAAGACCTAAATAGAACAAAAAGGCTGGGTGAAAGGGAACTTCTGCCTAACTGATTAAACTGGGACATTGGTCTTTTCTGACCTTCAGCCTTGGACTTAAACATTGACTCTTCTGGGGTCTTAAAACTGCCAGCTTTTGGACTAGAACTTACGCCACTGGCTCTCCTGGATCTCCAGCTTGCCAACAGGTCTTTGGCCTTCTCAGCCTCCATAATCACATGATCCAGTTCCATATAATAAATCTCCTTCTGTCTCACTCTCTCTCTCTCTCTCTATATATATATCCTATTGGTTCTGTTTCTCTTGAGAACCCTAATATATGTGTCATCTCTGAAAATCTTATCTTCATCACAGATTCTTTTTCTGGGTTTCAACGGCATATTTGCATATCTACTGAAGTGTCGTGGACATTCCAAAACTAAAACATCCCCCAAATGACCCTGACCTTCCTCATCTTAGTAAATGGCAGCAGGTCTATCTATCCAGTTGCTTAAGCCATCAACCCAGAAGTTATTCTATACAAATCCCTGTTCCTTATGTCCCCAAACGAATGCATCACCAAGTCCTAGCAATTCTTTTTCTACATAATGGCAAATATAAATTATTTTGGTCTCGACTGCTGCCACTCTAGTCCAAGCAACAGTTGTCTATCACGTAGGCTAACACAGTAATTTTTCAATATTGTCTTTGCTTCTAATCTTGCCATCTCCACTGCTACCACTCTATAATATAGTCTTCATACAATAGCAGACGAATTTTCTTTTAAACTTAAATTATACAACTTTATCCCTTAAGAACTTTCAATCAGGGCTAAAATTCCATATCCTCTCACTTGGTCTATGAGACCCTGCGAGATTTGATTCTGCTTTTCCTCCCTAACTTCATCTTGACTTTCTCTCTCCCTTGCTCGCTAGGTAGAGTCACAATGGCCTTCTCTTCATCCTTAAGATATCCCACACCCTTTCTTTTTACCTGTGCGGAATATTATTCCTTCCTCCTCTGGCCACACGCTTATTCTTATCGTCTCTTGTCTTAATTCACTCATGTTCATCCTTCTGGGTGCAGCTTAAATGTTACTTTCTCAAGTAGCATCTCTAACATCCGTCTCCAATCTGATTTTAGCCTCTTATGTTAGTCCCTTTTCAAAAATTGCACTTACTTTTAATTATAGGTATTATCACAATTTGAGATCATATGCATACTTTTGTTTATTTGGTATACAACTTATTTCTATCACTACTCTGTAACTGAGTTCTTCTACTCTGTCACTACTTATGACAACAGAGATCAAGTCTTATCTGTTCACCACTGAACACCCAGAAGTTAGTAGTTTCCAGAGCACAGTAGGTGCTCAATACATATTTGTTAAATGAATAAAGTGTGTTCTTTCAGTCAACATTTTTAGATACTTGGCACTTTTAAGAAAACTACTCTACTTTGTGACCATGTGATTGTATAAATAGACATCTCAGAGGGAGAACTCACCACTAGAGGATAACATTTCAAGAACTTCATTCAGAGGCAAGCCACAGCACAAGTCCAGTCTTCAGAAAAGTCCTAAGACCTTAGATTACTTCCACTTAAGAAAGCTGTAAATTGGTCTCTCCACTTTGTTTTTTTATGCAGCAGATTTCTTATGATTTCTAAACTTCTCACTTTAAAGAGTCAACTGGAGCCAAGACCAAAAAAAATTGCAGCATTATTAAAAGGGATGTTTTTCCTCAGTTTTACTGAGAAGCAAATAATTATCTTTTAAGAATAAAAATGGAATCTTATTTCTACTATTCCAAATATTTTTACCCCTGGCTTTAAAACCATCAAGAGCAACAAAGTAAAAACAAAACAAAAAACAGTGTTTGTCACCTACATGTTGTATTGTTCCCTTTTTGGATATCTCCATGGCCAGAGGATCAAGAATTCTGAAAGCTAAATAAAATAATAAAATAAATAAACATCTAAAACAGAACAGACAACAAGAAAGACCCTTCAAAGCCTAGACAACGTGAAATGACCATTCTCTCTCTATAAAATATTATTACAATTCTGGCTTCTGATTTGCTGCAATCACAACACTAAAAAAATTCTACGGTGGGATGTGGGTAAAGAAATCATGTCTGTGATTACACACACTGCAGGAAAATCCTTTGGTGAATACCTGTCACATGCATGAAGCTCTCTACTACTACTGCTGCATCCATAACAATTCAGAGGAAAATAGGTCAGATAAGCATCACTCAATCACATTTTTCTTTCCTCCTGGGATCAGAAGCATCCCAGCTTTCTCCTGCTGCCCTGAGCCTGATATCAGCACTTTTTTTTTAAACCTGCAAGATTGTGATTAAATATTTTCCCCCTCTGTCAATACTTTTAGTAAAAAATGAACTAAATAAATTAAATCAACAGATAAAAGAACATATGAATGAATTAGGCATTGGTCCCTCTCATCACTGTCCCTTCTGTAAATGACAGATTAGCTGCTCATCTAAAATCTGTCAAGCAAATGCTTTGAAAATTGAGGTAAATTAAAAGAATTGTAAGACAGTCCTGTTAAACAGAAGTAGATGACAGCATTATGTCCTGTAGCTGTATTTCTTAAACTAAAGTATACAGGCAACAATCTTGAATTGCTGAGTGAGTCTTTTTCAAAATTACTGTTTTTTTGTGAATATGTATTTGTTCATTGAACTAGGCTCTGTAATTCCTACTCCCTAATGCCTAATGCCTTTTCTTTTCAATAAATTTTTTCTTTTCTTTTTTTTTTTTTTGCAGTACGTGGGCCTCTCACTGTTGTGGCCTCTCCCGTTGCGGAGCACAGGCTCCGGACGCACAGGCTCAGCGGCCATGGCTCACGGGCCTAGCTGCTCCGCGGCACGTGGGATCTTCCCAGACTGGGGCATGAACCTGTGCCCCCTGCAGCGGCAGGCGGACTCTCAACCACTGCGCCACCAGGGAAGCCCCTTCAATAAATTTTTTTTAAAGTCCATACTTTATGTTTGTATTTCCATAAAGCCTTTCCAAAAATGTTATTGCAGGATTTAATAAGTTTTATGTTTTTTAAAAAGCCCACCCATTTCTTGGAAAACACTGCTCTAGAAAAATTTCCATAAGCATAAGGCGGCCAAGAGATCACTCAGTCATTTATTTTTCCTCCCTCACAGCCTTAGACTGGAGAATTGTCAAAAAAGCAGAGTCGACCATTTGTTAAAAGTGGCGAGACAGATTTTATTCAGACTGCTGCAGTAGGAGAGAGAGACTCCAGTATAAACTGGAGAGTTAACTCCAATCTGTGCATAGCTGACTGGACATTTTAAAGGGGGGATGAGGGAGGAGGGAGGAGGAACAGAGGCTTGAGCAGGGTCACGGAAGTGGAAATTTGCAGAAATCAGGCAGGGGGCTGTGTTTCCAAGAACTGTTAGGCAAGGCAGGTATAGGATCAGGGTGTAACTCAAACAGTCAAGATTTTTGGCAGTTGTGAGCTTTCTCAGGCTAGGTCATCCTAGGGATGTTAGAAGATGTGAGCTCTTAGTAGCTATGCTAGTCAAGTCTCTGAGTGTGGCGGGTGGCAGGTGGCAGAAAGGTGTGTGGATGACATCGTTTGTGCTGAGACTTTGCAGTACCCATAGGCCAAGGCTGAGGCTTAGTCAAGAAGAAGGGTCAGCGGAGGCTGACTAAAGGTTGGCCAAAGAGACGGTCTTTGTTAGACTTCTCATTCTTTAGTGTGGAATGCAGTGATCAGTCTGAATGACAAAATTAGTGATGCCAGCCACTCTCCTTCTGTAGGGTTTGATGCCAGCCACTCTCCTTCTGTAGGGTTTGTGATAGAATTGAGGTGAAGGAAGATAAATTAGTGGAGACAGAGCAGAACAAGAAAAGATACTGAAGATGTGCACCAGGACCCCACAGCTGACTCCAGGAACCATTATAACTTTCCTCTCAGCTTGGAGCAGTGAGACCATGAATCAACCCTTGAGACTTCCAGTTGGTTCTTTTATTATGACTCTTCTTAGTGTTATAGGCAAGGTAAGGATTTGGCTTTGTATTCACATTGATGATTTGAACTTTTAGGGAAAAAATAATACAGGAGAGAAAAGATAAATCACTATTTGTTAAAATTCTCTGAAAGACGTTGAGAAATGAGTAGCGCTCTCACTTCTTTCCTTGGCAGGAGGGTATGATTTTT
>NW_020173037.1:9775606-9846503 GCF_003031525.2 Neophocaena asiaeorientalis asiaeorientalis
CCCCTGCAGCGGCAGGCGTACTCTCAACCACTGTGCCACCAGGGAAGCCCCTTCAATAAATTTTTTTTTAAAGTCCATACTTTATGTTTGTATTTCCATAAAGCCTTTCCAAAAATGTTATTGCAGGATTTAATAAGTTTTATGTTTTTTAAAAAGCCCACCCATTTCTTGGAAAACACTGCTCTAGAAAAATTTCCATAAGCATAAGGCGGCCAAGAGATCACTCAGTCATTTATTTTTCCTCCCTCACAGCCTTAGACTGGAGAATTGTCAAAAAAGCAGAGTCGACCATTTGTTAAAAGTGGCGAGACAGATTTTATTCAGACTGCTGCAGTAGGAGAGAGAGACTCCAGTATAAACTGGAGAGTTAACTCCAATCTGTGCATAGCTGACTGGACATTTTAAAGGGGGGATGAGGGAGGAGGGAGGAGGAACAGAGGCTTGAGCAGGGTCACGGAAGTGGAAATTTGAAGAAATCAGGCAGGGGGCTGTGTTTCCAAGAACTGTTAGGCAAGGCAGGTATAGGATCAGGGTGTAACTCAAACAGTCAAGATTTTTGGCAGTTGTGAGCTTTCTCAGGCTAGGTCATCCTAGGGATGTTAGAAGATGTGAGCTCTTAGTAGCTATGCTAGTCAAGTCTCTGAGTGTGGCGGGTGGCAGGTGGCAGAAAGGTGTGTGGATGACATCGTTTGTGCTGAGACTTTGCAGTACCCATAGGCCAAGGCTGAGGCTTAGTCAAGAAGAAGGGTCAGCGGAGGCTGACTAAAGGTTGGCCAAAGAGACGGTCTTTGTTAGACTTCTCATTCTTTAGTGTGGAATGCAGTGATCAGTCTGAATGACAAAATTAGTGATGCCAGCCACTCTCCTTCTGTAGGGTTTGATGCCAGCCACTCTCCTTCTGTAGGGTTTGTGATAGAATTGAGGTGAAGGAAGATAAATTAGTGGAGACAGAGCAGAACAAGAAAAGATACTGAAGATGTGCACCAGGACCCCACAGCTGACTCCAGGAACCATTATAACTTTCCTCTCAGCTTGGAGCAGTGAGACCATGAATCAACCCTTGAGACTTCCAGTTGGTTCTTTTATTATGACTCTTCTTAGTGTTATAGGCAAGGTAAGGATTTGGCTTTGTATTCACATTGATGATTTGAACTTTTAGGGAAAAAATAATACAGGAGAGAAAAGATAAATCACTATTTGTTAAAATTCTCTGAAAGACGTTGAGAAATGAGTAGCGCTCTCACTTCTTTCCTTGGCAGGAGGGTATGATTTTTTCCTTCATCTACAAATATTTATATCCAACATATATAAGACATTGTTCTAGGAACTGGATGGAGGATGTAGGTGTGGATATAAAAGAACAATGAGGGCTTCCCTGGTGGCGCAGTGGTTGAGCGTCCGCCTGCCAATGCAGGGGACACGGGTTCGTGCCCCAGTCCGGGAAGATCCCACATGCTGGGCCCATGAGCCATGGCCGCTGAGCCTGTGCGTCCGGAGCCTGTGCGTCCGGAGCCTGTGCTCTGCAACGGGAGAGGCCACAACAGTGAGAGGCCCACATACCGGAAAAAAAAAAAAAGGGTAAGTTTTAGTGGTGATAGAGTTTGTGGAGTTTGTGTGGGAGAATGTATAAGTGGAAAATCAAGGAGACAAGGCTAGGGAGATCTGTGACTCCTCTCCCTGTATTGATATGCATATGACATTCAGTGAAATTCAGATAAATTGAGTGTCATTGATGGATCCCTTCTTTCTGCCAGAAACTAGGCTAGAGGTAAACAAAGTTGAATCTGCAATCCTGTTTACCACCTTCATGGAGATTTTAGCCTAGTGGGAAAGAGATGCAAACCAGCATTTAAATAACCATACACCAAGTGTTTTCGGGGGGTTGGGGGGGAGGTATATGCAAAAGATACCTGAGAAAGATACCCAAGAAATGAGGACAGTGGGGTTAGAAGAAAACAACCTTGAGATGTAAGTCACACCAGTACAAGTAACTTTGCACACCTAGCTGTTTACCTGATCTCTTTAAGCTTCGGTTTACTCATATGCAAAATCAGAGCCTGGGACTTCATAACCTCGAGGCTACTTAGCAATTCTAAGATTCTAAGCCATTGTCTTATAGTTTGCCAGGGCAAGGTTTAAAGATTCCAGGCAGCCAAGAGAAGAATTAGCAGCTGATCTGCCCCTTCAACATTGGTTTTGTTTCCTAGTTATTTTATTATCAAAATTACATTAAAACAAGTTTAGTAATTGTTTGAAACAAACGCTCATTATTTAGAAAGCAGCATTTAAATTGCATTGCATTTAAAAGACTTTGAAAAGCTCAGGAAGTATAGTTTTCTCCAACATTGTTTTTCTTTTCTACAAAAACCTTTTGTGCAGGTTCAAGTACAAGATTAGATACTAATTTGACTTTCTGCCTTAAGGAACAATCTTTAACACAGCACGGAGATATGCGCTTATCTAGAGGGACTGTTTTTGAAAGAAACGCTGCTTTGTTTTTCTAAATTATACAAACCAGAAATAACTGGCTGATTTGTTGATATGCAGATAAATTATTTAGCCAGCGCCAACCTGCTGAATATCTTTCCACCACCCTGGGAATATTGAACCTAAAAAAAAGAGAAATTTTGTTTCCTAAAGAATAAATATCAAATATTAGATAGTACCCTTAAGGAATAAGAAAATTCTACAAGTTCCTCTTTTTTTCACAAAAAGAAATTCATTCTCTTCGAGTACTGATAGAAAGCCCGCTCTGGGTGGACCTCTCAGGGTGTCAAAATGGAGGCATTGAAAACGAAGTAAGTTACTGCCTTGCCCGGTTACGACCAAAACCAAGGGCGATGTCTAATCATTTTCCAACTAGAACTAATGAAATAACAATGACTTATGAGAAGATGTAAAACACAACTTTCTTTTAAAGTCCTACTGACTGCTTTGGTTGTTTTTCTTTCCACTTGCCCTTCTAAATTCTCTGGTTTTCCATTTGCACATTGAAAGACTTTTCACTGGATTAACTCCTCAAATTTAAATGAAAGTTCCAGTCAAATATACTTGGTTTTGTTTTGGAATAACCTTTCCTCTGACAGTTTTGGTTTTTCAATTTCAAGGCCAGTCGGTTGTATCTTCAGTTTCCCAAACTCTCAATCTTGAAACTATGTTCTTGTTTGTTAACTAATGCCGCCACTTTTTTCACTGCCCCTCACTGGACCACTCCTCTTTTTTTTTTTTCATTCTTTCTACACTTCCATCTACTTTGTTTACGTTACTGTCAGCCTAAAAGTGAGACTATTCTGTTCCCAAATATGTAATTACTCTTATCTTTTCTTCATGGTGATCCATGTAGAGCACCACGAGCTAATACTGGCTATGAAAACATTCTCTTTAGAATATGTCATGTTAAGAACCATATTAGCCCTTGTAGGAAGGAAAAAGCATCCCTAGAGGTTGCTGCTCAAAGAGAACATTTCAGCTTTCCCTGCCTCACCACCCTGCTTGCCCTACTTTCCTCTATGTGGAGAGTAAGCCCTTCCTACCTGTGACAAGGGCAGCTGCTCTTTTTGCCCTTTAGCGTGTCCCTGCTGTGTGTTTCTCTGGGAGCTGCCAAGTTCTAGGCACCAAGTAGAAGTGGCCTGCAGCACCTGCCACAGAGCTCCTAGATACCCAGATGCGGAATGTGTCCGCCTGGGGATCCTGCACCCACAAGTCCTTATGACATGGAAAGAGTCCCTCCAGAAGAGGCAAAATACGTTTCATACCAACTCAACCCACATCAATACCTTTCCGAAAACAGAGCAGAAGCACAGAATGAGAATATTTTCAATCACACAGCTTTGCTGGAGGGAGGATTCCAGGTGGTGAGGGGTGATCTGAGCATCAAACAGACACAAGGTTAACCGTGCAGGTGGTTAGAGCAGGTGTACACCCATGTGGTAAGATCTTAGGGGGTCTGGAAACATCTAAACACTAGTGCTAAAATCTAAAAGCCCTCTACATGAAAAGTTTGAAATGTCACCTATAGAGATGCAACCCTTTGCTAGGTTTCTGCTACATGATGAAATGCAAATACCTTCAGGAAGAGATAGATTTTAAAATGCGTTCATCAATATCACCTTCATGCAAAAGGGTTTATAGCTCCCCTTGTGAAGTGAAGCACGTTTTTATTGGTGGTGGGTCAAAAGTATATTTTCACCCAATAAAAAAGGAGAAGGAATGCTAGGGGAATGTGGGTAAGAAGGATAAGGCCATTGAAGAAAACTTTGGTGAACAATCTGGCACAAGGATAGTTCAGTGTAAGGCAGGATCTTACTGGCAGTGCGTTCTCTGAATTCGGGAATCTTCGTCCTGTTCTTATTCTACTCAAGTTGCATGAAGAGCAAACACCGCTAAAGAACTTGACTTCTTTCTGTTTTCCAGAGGATATTACATCCTTCTAAATCCAAAGAAAACACCATAGTATAGTAAATTCTACTTCCACATGGAAAAACAACACTTCCATTATTATTTGAGGTTTTAAGTAAATTTCTTAAGACTTTGTATAATTTCTCAAGGCTTTTTTTTTTTCAAGGCTTTTGATGTTGTTAATTATGCAGAGTAATACGATTTGGTCTTCAAACATGCAAACTCTAAGCACAGGTCTTCAATATCTAGTATTTTATATGTTATGTATTTTAAATTATAATTAGAAATTAATGAGTCAAATATACAAAACATGCAATGCAAAAGAGAGACAAAATAGGAAAAAAATATGACTAAAGTCAGGGAAAGTTAGCACTCTTTTACTTAGATTTTTTTTTTCTGACCTTAGTCTAATTCTCCAGATTATAAGAATAATGTCTCTAGAGAAATTTTTTTTTTTTTTTTTTTGCATTACACGGGCCTCTCACTGTTGTGGCCTCTCCCATTGTGGAGCACAGGCTCCGGACGTGCAGGCTCAGTGGCCATGGCTCACGGGCCTAGCTGCTCCATGGCATGTGGGATCTTCCCGGACCGGGGCACAAACCCGTGTCCCCTGCATCAGCAGGCGGACTCTCAACCACTGCACCACCAGGGAAGCCCAAGAATAATGTCTCATTCTCAATTTTTTTTTGTTGTTGTATAATCAGATTCCTGACATTTAGTATTGCAAAAACAAAACTTGGTTATTTTGTTAAATCGTAAATTAATAATCTCACTGAATTTAATGATCTAATTATTTCTTGGTTTTCAGAATGACCAGATTCTATCAGAGCTAGAAGATTTTCTAAGACAATTTTTGTTCTCGTATTCAAACCCCATGATACGGTTTCCTGTTAAATTTTCTCTGTCTTATATAGTGTATACATATGGTACCATAGTTTCTGCCAGATTAATCCCCTATGGGCAGTCTACAATTGAGTGAGTTAGCAAATTGAGTTTCTTTATTTAAGGATCCAGACTTTTTATTTAAGTAATTAAAAAAAAAAAGAGAAAGATATGAGGCCAGGCCTCTGCAGCTATGTGAACCAGAGAAAGCACTTTGGTATATCTGGTCTCCTGTTTTTTTTCAGGTAGCATATCAAGGAGTTGCAACGGGCAAACTCTAGGTCCTTTTCAGATAAAAAATTCTAGACTAAAAAGCAGATGAATAATTCCAAGAACAACATGTCAGATTAGGAATCTGAAACAGCTGGTGGAGCTGGTATTTCTTTAAATAAAGAAAGCTTCAAAATAGTAATTTGAAATTAGGATGAAAGTTAATTTTATGCCACAAAAATTAAATGATACACAAATTATTAATTTTCTTGAAAATAGTGGATTACTTTTCTTGAAATAAGAAAATGAGCCTATCTTTTCTTTTTACAGTGTCTATCTCTGTTGATATTCACTATTTGGTGAGATAATGTTTTCCTGGTTTCTCTCAGTTCTTGGTTCATGGATTCATTTACCTCTTTGAATGTATTTAAGACAGTTGAATTAACATCTTTGTCTAGTAAGTCCAATCTATGGGGTTCTTCAAGGATAGTTTATGTTAATTTCTTTGTTTTCTGTGAATAGGCTACAATTTCTTATCTCTTTGCATGCCTCATATACTTTGTTGCTGAAAATCTGTATATTTTAATATTATAGTGTGGCAGTTTTGGAAATCAGATTCTCCCCCTTGCCAAGGGCATTTTGTTTCTGTTATAGTTGCCATTCTATATCTGTTTAATCATCATTCTGATTGAATTTCGTAAAGTCTATATTCTTTGTTATGCGTGGCCACTGAAGTCTATGTTTTATTAGCTTAGTGGTTTGCTAGTGATTGGACAAGGGTTTTAAAACCTGGCATAAAAAAAGGAAAATAATTCTCTTATTCTCTGTAGATGGGCTTTGTGTATGTGAAGCACACATTCAACATTCAGCCAGGCAATTTACAGCTGTGTTATAGCCTTTACTTTCTGCTTTCACCAAGTCTGAAGGTCATCCAGACATGAGACGGAAGGCCTTCTTGGATCTTTTCTGGGCATGTGCCAGGCCTTCTAGATTCCAAGGAATATGTCAGAACTCTTCACATCCCTTTTCCTCTAAGCTTCTCATTTTCCAGCCTTTCTTCCTAGGCATCTGGTTACTCTGTTGTTCATCCCTGCTCTTTTCCATTGCCCTAGGCAGTAGAAACGAATACATTTTCCTTTAAACGTTTTCAACAAACGCTGCTCCTCAACACTGGGAGACCTCACTCAGCGTTAGGTGAGAGAGCACAAACTCTTTGAGCCAGTCCCATTGAGAGCTACCAGACTGCTTAAAACAAATGATCACAGAATAAGACTCATTGTGCTACATTATGCTATTCTGTGGCATAAGTGTCTATGTTAGCTCTGGGCTGTTGTTCAAGGCTACCGGCAAACAATGGGATGAGGGATGTGACCAGGGTAAGTTAAAATGCCACAAAATTGTCTTACCAAAATTCAGCTTTTTCTTCTTCCGTAATTAAATGTTTTACTGGTTGCTGCAAACTTCTGGTTACTTTCCAGATTTCTAGAAACTTTGATTCTGATAGTTTTTGCTAGTTTATCCTTTGCTTTGTGAAGGGATAGACTTTTTGAATTCCCACTCTGTCATTTTTGCTGATGTCACTTTGATGATTTTTGACAAGTGTATAAAACTGTGTACCTACCACTATAGGATAAACGTGATAAAAAGGAGTCAGAGTCAGTGTCTCATTCCAACTGATTCCCTAGTAGTCCTAACATTCTCATAAAATATGGAGTAGCAAGAGTGCATAAGTGGTAAGTATTAAAGAGTTAAAAAAAAAAAAAGAAAAGAAAAAAAGAGAGCAAACATCATAGTTTGGAAAATAGTGCCCAGGAGAATTATGTAAAGGTCACAGGATATGAATAAATATTAATGCACTTATCATGCAAAATTGGAAAAAATGTGCTATTACAACTGAAATATTATTCAAAGACAAGCATTGTAATTAAGGGTTTCCTTTTCCCATGGCAATGGTAGAGAAATGCAGGTTTATTCTTAGCCTTTAGCCAGTTCATAATCATTTTAAAAATTCAAATGTAATTCTTGTTGCAATAGTGCTTAAAGACTGAATGAATAAGTAGTTAATTCCTCAAAAGCATGGCATTCAACCTGCTAAACATTCATATTTCTGTCTAGCACATTCAGGAATGCTGTAGTATCAATTCACTGTGTTAATCCTCGGAAACTTATAGCTAACTGAAGACATTGTCAGCTCACCTCCTTTCAGGGAAACCAGAGATTTTTGGATGATCTATAGACAACTAGCATCTATATTGGGGTCAAATGTCCTTCTTTCTCCCCTTCAGATCTCCCTTGCATTATCCTAATTCATCAGAATAGTTTATGTGGACTACCTTGCATTTAAGACCTGGGATCAATGTAGACCCATCACAGCTACTCTGTTCAGCATCTACCACACTGATATTTGCTCCATGCTACTACAATATGTAAATGTTGGCAAACATTTAGAGGTGCAGCTTGGTTCTGAGCCACATGTCAGACAGAGATGACTATCTCAGGGTTAGTCTCCCAAAAAGCCTCCTAAAATAAGATTTGATTCAAAAGCAAATAGATCTTAACTCTAACACATGTTTTTTCTGGTTTCCTTTGTATTTTAAATCTTGCTTGTAGCAAAATTACACATTAATGTGAATGCATTGGGGTTATAAGGAAAAAGCAGGAAATGAATCTATAACTTTGTACTGTTTTTCTGTGTCAAACAACAGAAATTTTAAGGACAATGTTGTTAACCTTGATTTTCTTTATTAATTGAAAAAGCCAAGAATGAATGGAAGATTCAGAAAGATCATTACCTGATCGGGTTAAAATTTTTAAATTTTAAAATTGCTTAGTTTTCCATTGATAAATAAGCAGAACACTAAAATGATGCACTTGTAGTGTTTTTTAGGTTTTGCAATTTTTTAAAGTAAAATGCTGAAGTAAATTAGGTCATGGATAAAAAAGCTTTAAGAAATGCACATTAATATTCATATCAAAAAATACCTTGCCATGAGAAATATAAATATATAAGGAGTACTTATATAAATTATTTCTTCAACAATAAAAATATGACAAACATTAGGAGAACTGAGATATTTAGCAGTGACAGCAAAAGAGGCTCAATTTCCTTATACTTACTCCAAATATAAAATTTTTCACCTTTTGATGGTACAAAGTCATTAAAACAAATGACTGATTCAATCAACGTCTTAAAAATAATTCCTTCATGGGACGTCCTGGGTGGTCCAACTAAGAAGTCCACATGCCGCAAGGAAGATCCCACATGCCACAACCAAGACCCAGTGCAGCCAAAATAAATAAATAAAAATAAATAAATAAATATTAAAAAAAATAATTCCTTCATGATTCAAAATAAATAAAGTCAAAAGCTGATCTGAGGAAGAAGAATTACAATTTGTAGACTATCAAAGGGCTAGCCCTTACATGGAAAATTTCCCTACAGAGCCATAAGTAAAAGTCTGACAATAAAATAAAAAATATGCAAAAGATATGAAAAACATCTCATGGAAAAGGAAAAATGCTTAAATAAAAATTCAGACTGAAGCTACAATGGGATAACTGCCTTTACTTCTTAAACTGGCAAAGACCCAAATGCACATCAACAAGGTCTGATGATGTCTTATGTTGGCAAGGCTATGGGGGAAGCAGGCACCCTCAAACATTGATGGTGGAATGTAAATTAATACCACCCTCTATAAAGGGCAATTTGGCAATAAAAATTAAAAGTACAGTTATTTTTAGACTCAGGGATTCCACTTCTAGAAATTTATCCAACTGAAACTCACATCAGCACAACCTGATACATAAGACGTTACGTGTGGCAAATGATTTGCAATAACTTAACTGTATAATTTAACAGAAGATGGATCAAATAAGCTTGTTACACCCATATATTACAAAATGGATCAAATAAGCTTGTTACACCCATATATTACAAAATATTCAGCGATTTAAAAAGAATAAAGCAGTATTTATAGACTGATATAGAAACTGATTTATACAGCTGCAAAATTAAGTGGAAAAAAAGGGATGTTAAATAATGTATTTAGTGAGCTAAAATTTGCATTAAAAAGGGAAAAGTGAAAGCAATCTACAGATTCAATGCAATCCCTATCAAACTACCAATGGTATTTTTCACAGAACTAGAACAAAAAATTTCACAATTTGTATGGAAACACAAAAGACCCCAAGTAGCCAAAACAATCTTGAGAAAGAAAAACGGAGCTGGAGGAATCAGGCTTCCTGACTTCAGACTATACTACAAAGCTACAGTAATCAAGACAGTATGGTACTGGCACAAAAACAGAAAGATAGATCTATGGAACAGTAGAGAAAGCCCAGAGATAAACTCACACACATATGGTAACCTTATCTTCTGTAAAGGAGGCAAGAATATACAGTGGAGAAATGACAGCTTCTTCAATAAGTGGTGCTAGGAAAACTGGACAGCTACATGTAAAAGAATGAGATTAGAACACTCCCTAACACCATACACAAAAATAAACTCAAAATGGATTAAAGACCTAAATGTAAGGCCAGACACTATCAAACTCGTAGAGGAAAACATAGGTAGAACACTCTATGACATAAATCACAGCAAGATCCTTTGTGGCCCACCTCCTACAGAAATGGAAATAAAAACAAACCAATGGGACCTAATGAAACTTAAAAGCTTGTGCACAGCAAAGGAAACCATAAACAAGATGAAAAGACAACCCTCAGAATGGGAGAAAATATTTGCAAACGAAGCAGCTGACAAAGGATTAATCTCCAAAATTTACAAGCAGCTCATGCAGCTCAATATCAAACAAACAAACAACCCAATCCAAAAATGGGCAGAAGACCTAAATAGACAAAAGTGCATATATGCTGTATTTACTCATATTTACATAGAATATTTTTGAAAGAATACTCAAGGATGCAACAGCAATGGTTATATCTAGAGAGAGAAACATGAAGGCTGGGAGACAGGGTCATGAAAAAATCTTCACAGAATATTTTGTATGTTTCAAATTTTACACCATAGGTTGATTTATTTATTTTAAAGAAAGAAAAGGATGGTGTAGAGAGCCACGTATTGCAGTGGAGACAGCATAAACTCTAAGTTCGGAGCCAGGACAGCTAAATCCAATCCAAACTCTGCCACTTCCTGATGGGTGACTTTGGGCCAAGTACTTAAACTCTCTGTGGCCTGTTTTCCTTATCTTTAAAATGGGAAGAAAAGTCCTGCCTATCCTGTAAGGCTGTTATGAAGACTCAACTCTTTAATACATGTATGGCAGCTAGAGTACTTGACATAGAAAAGTGCCTTATTAACGTTTTTCCCATTAAAATAATAGGGTAAAACACACAGACAAACACAGACACACCAGGTATCAGTAAAATGCAGAGCTGACTGGACTTAGGACTGGGGCAGTTTAGAAAAAGAGATCACAGCCAAGTTGGAGTCAAGACCAGGACTGAGTGTCTGGGACAGTAGCCACTGAACTTCTAAGGGAGAGAATTCAGATACCTATCAGTTTAGTTTTTGCCAATTTGGTCCTACAGTTGCTGCTCCAAAGGGTCTGGACATACACAACCACCACCACTACCGTCACCAGCGCCATCACCATTACAAGGTGTGAATATAATATAGACATTAGGGAGAAAAATTTTTAGTTGAGAAGCAGAACTAGCTCTAATGACCTTTGGAATGCATAAGCCAGGTAGAGCTGAACAGGACACACCGTGGACAGGGTTCCAGAAGAGGGACCCAGCTTTCAGAAGGGCAGAGAACAGTCGGAGAGACTTGGTCCAGGAAATAGCCTTTGAAATAGAAGCTTCCTGAGCTCGGCCGCTAGTGTCAGAGGTTCTTCACTGAGCTAAATCAAATCCACTGTGCCGGCTTTTAGCTGAGCTCTGAGAAAGAAGGAAATGAGCTTCCTGGTCCCTCTGACACTGTGATTTTATATCCTTTCTGTGTCCTTCCCAGAGAACAACAGAATCATATACTAGTGAGGATAGGGAGTTCTCGAGGTACAATCTCCTGTCACTTACCTTAGTATATTTGTCTAATTGGTGAGTGGCCATGGTGAGGTCACGTTGAGAAATTTAATGAGAGTTTAGGTTTTATCCCGGTATTTTCAGAGACACCTGCAAAGGTGTGGCATGCACCTCTTCTCACCCTTTGAGGTGGTAGATTCGGTAGGATCCATTACTTTGTATACAATTCAAACCGGAAGCAATTCTTCATCTTTAGGCAATAATTTAAAAGAAGAAGAAAAGAAAAGAGTAAATCCGCTGTGCATATACAAACTGAAGTAAGATTTGTTGGATAACTAGTGTGGGCAAGATATTCTACAAAAGTATTTTCTCAGCACGTGCTCTCTTACTGTAAACAGAATGCGAAGGGTAGGGCTAAACTCATCTCAGTGGTCTTGCTTTGAGTTGAGGCTTAGCTGCCCCCCAAATTCTCTTTATGCCTTTCTCTGCTAGTCTTTGAAAGGATGGATTCCCAACACTTTCTGTCTTTATATTCTACCAATTTCCATCTTTGACACATTTTTCACACTCAAGTACAGTGGGTTGTGTGTTTTTTTTTTCTCCTGGATCTCTCTCTTAACAGTTTTTATTCTGTTTCATTGAAATAGAAAAAATAAAAAAGTGTTTGCTTTGGTCTCATTTCTACCCTAGCCTTTCTGGTTACCTTATATCAAAGTGGATGATCATGTGTTGCCTCAAATAACCTCCTTTTATTAACAGAGGCAGAGACAAACAGACATCTGCGACTGAGGGGGAAACAGAATTGCTCATAAGAATGAAAAGAGCCATTCAGATGTTCTTAGCATAGAATAGTAAGAAAATAAGTTTTCATCTTTAACTTTCCAACGAACAATGTGCTCTGTCTCACTCACTTCCCTTAAAATACAATCTGGTTTGACTATTTAGCAAATGTCTGAGCCACCAAATTAAAACTCTTAGTTTTTAATCAATGGAGGGTTTTGGGTTTTGTTTTTGGTGTTTTGGGGGTTTTTTATATGTGTGATTTTGGAGAGCTGTAAAGAGATCTGTAGGATTATTATAGAAATTTCTGTTCAAACTTTCTTAATCTGCAAAGAAGTGGTTATGAATAAGGATGTACAAGTCACTATCAATTTTCTGCAAGTTGGTCCATGTCTGTTTATCCTTTTGCTGTATGTGATGACACACATTGCAGTCTATGTGAAAATGTCCCATCCGCCAGTAGGAAAAGCTTAATAATTTATTTGCAGTCCATCTTCCTCCAGACAAGTGCATGCCATATATTTGCTGAGTTGTGTAACCAGCTCTCAGATCAGGCACATGGTTGGCTGCAAATGGTTCTTTCTGACATCTTTCCATTTCTCATAGTATTGATATTTAGCCCCTGAAAGCCTGGTCTGCATTTTCAAAACAAAATTCAAGTGAGGAATCAATTGTGTGATATTGGGAGGAAATGTCATGACCTTGATTATAACTGTCATTTTTGAAGGGGAAATTATAGACGTGAAATTTATTTATTTATATATCCTTTGCGGTACGCAGGCCTCTCACTCTTGTGGCCTCTCCCATTGCGGAGCACAGGCTCCGGACGCGCAGGCTCAGCAGCCATGGCTCACAGGCCCAGCCGCTCCGCGGCATGTGGGATCTTCCCAGACCGGGGCACGAACCCATGTCCCTTGCATCGGCAGGTGGACTCTCAACCACTGCGCCCCCAGGGAAGCCCATAGACGTGAAATTTTTCAGGAGCGGATCCAACGCAGAGTACATCTAACTCAGAAGGGCGTTTTCTGGTCTGTGGGTAAGTTGTCAGAGTCCTCCAGCTTAATCTGAGAGGGAACCCTGAAGGCATTCTTTGTGCCCTGGTCAAAACTCTTTGCTTCTATGCTAGGATCATGTACTGGGAGATCCCTGCATTGGATAAGGAGGAAGATGGATTCACACAAAGGCCTAAATTAATGTGACCTTGAAAAAAACTTAAGAAAATTATTGAACTTAATGTTTCCTTTCGTCCTGAATTAGTTATTTACTACTAACTCTACTCCCATTGACAAACATCTTGGAACTTATTGTGATGATCTTTTGCACTAGAATAGAATGAAAGCTATTCAAATGAAAATGTACCCATTAGTTATCAGTTTGGAAGCCACCCAAATAACCTCGCGTAAAGTCTCTTTGCTCTAGTTTCAGGGCACAGACTGCAAGGGCAACATCCTAGAAAGGCCCTGATATATCTCAATGTTCTCCTGGAGTCAGCTTCACCTTCCTTTTGTCTTACTCCAAAAGGCTAAGAGCACGTGACAGACACCTGTCTGTGGGAACTTCAGCTGAGCCTCTGGAAAATAAAACTAGAAGAAAACCAAAAGAATTGCCTAAGCGTGGAAAATTACTTCATAGAATGTTCTGATTAGTATCACCCTGGTTTTATCCAGACTCATGGCTAGTGCTTATTTCCATGGCTCAGGGGAATTATTTGGCAGAATAAAATTGCGTTCTCTCTCCCACCTATTTTCTGCAGAGATTTCACACATTGACTAAATGTAATATCGTGCCACACTGAGAAGCATGAGATTTGAGACTCCTGTGCGGTGTCCATGCAGAATACTAAAATACCAAGGGGTTGGTGTTCTTCTGAGCTGAAACTTAGTGCTTGCACCTTTCTAGTCAGTTTTAGGAAGTCTCAGAATTCTATTTTCGTACACGGAATCACCTGATGTCAATAACCTTGGGACGAACTCTTAATGTTCTTTAGAGACAGAAATCCTTTAAGTGTGGCTGACGTGTGGCTCTTGGGGTCAGCTGTGCAACCTATGCAGGCATTTTCCATCCTATTTGACTTTCCTTCTACTATCTGGTACCATGTATTTATATTCTACACAACATTTGGTCCTTCTTGGTCATCCTGTGAAAAGGGAATTTATTAGCTCTAGCATTCTGAAAGACATGTGGCCCATCTGTGCCATATGCTACCTCTTTGAACAAAGATAGAGGTTTCTCTTCCTGTTGACACCACTTGGGTTCTTGATAGGAGCCCCTATAGAGCATGTTCAGAAAGAATGGAGCCATTCTATATCTATTCATGAGGGAAAACAATTCTAGCCCAATTGCATTCTTTACAATGGGGGCTATGAGAGTGCCGGCAGAGTGCGTGTCGTGAAAGTACATACTGACCACACAGTGCTGCTGTCAGCAAAGACCTTAACGGGCTTAGAGAGGAATTCGGATGGTACAGAAAATGCCATCAATCAGATATGGCAACAGTAAAGTACAGAAGAGAAAGAATGAAAAGGTGGAAGAGAAAAAGAATGGGGGGTAAATTCAAATACTAGGATCATGTAAATAAACTGTTTCAGTTTACTGAGTGAAAAGTTATACTTACGTAAGTCCCCCCTCCCCTAAATTCTCCATGGAAGTGTCAAGACTGTTCAGGGTCAGAGATTTTATCCTATCTGCACCTAACAGGTCAGCCCACCACTTTCATGGATCCTAGAACTTTACGACTTCTGGCAGCGGCAGCGTGAGTTTCAGTTTCAGGCTTGGCTCTTCCTGCCCTCTAAACCCCTGCAGGGTGGCGGATGGGTGTTACACACACGGTGGGTTTCCATCACAGCTGAGGAATCCCGAGCTAAGAAACCCAAATCTTTTTCTTTTTCTTTTTAAAATTTTCTTTGCGGTACGCGGGCCTCTCACTGCTGTGGCCTCTCCCGTTGCGGAGCACAGGCTCCGGATGCGCAGGCTCAGCGGCCATGGCTCACGGGCCCTGCCGCTCTGCGGCATGTGGGATCTTCCCGGACCGGGGCACGAACCCGTGTCCCCTGCATCGGCAGGCGGACTCTCAACCACTGCGCCACCAGGGAAGCCCCCAAATCTTTTTCTATGCAAACCTTCCCAAAGTTCATCCTAGAGGGAGACATTATTCTTGTTCTCCTGGACAAACCTGCCCTCTGCTCCAGAGGGAGACACTAGCTATGGGAAGAGATACATAAGGTGAATTCTGCTTCCAAATAAGGTAAAGTCTTCCTACCGTTACCCTTTTCAGCGCCATCTTCCTCAGCTACCCAAAGACTTTTCCTAGTTCTTGCAATGTCTTCCTTATATGCAGATACTCAGCTAATTTGATAAAACAAAAACATAAATCTTGGAAATTTTAAATATTTTTCCTGATTTAACTGATAGGTTAGCTAATCACTTAGTTTCTTTTAGACTTATTGTATAACCTCTTGTTCCCTAGACAATATGGAAATATCTGGTAAGCTTCTCATTTCAAAAAAGTTGTCTTATACTTTTACCATACATGTACCTATAAGCATGTTCACTAATATATTACTGGAGCTATTATAAAAAACTACATTTCTCCTGGACAATATGTTAATTTCATGATCACGGTAGAAAAATGTTTTTGAAGTACCCACTGACACATCTATGTTCATTTGTCTCCTAGGAAAGACAAATGTTATTCTTTCCTTGAAATTCACATTTGAATAATTGTACAATTGAATCATTCTATGTTGGATGACATTGAATTACTGAATGGTGGGGACATCTTGAGATACCCCACTTTAAGCGGAGGGAGCAAGATAGATGAAGCCTCAAGTTTCTCACGTCCTTATTTTGTAGCGCACTGTGGTTTGGCAATTGTACCCAGTAGCTATATCAATAGAAAGTGTTTAACAACTATTCTGTGGTGAGAGATGCTCTCTGAAACTAGATACTGGCAATGGGGGTTATAGGCTATTCATCTACCTCACATAAATAAATGTATTATGTCAGTTGGACAGAAAAAACTTACAAGGAATCATTTCTCAGCATGAGCTTTGAAAGTAACACTAGTACGATCATCCCTCATGAAAACTACTTAGAGAAGTTTCCTTCAAAACAAACCTCACTGAAGAACTACATATAATTGATCCATTTCCTGACTAAGAGAAAAAACTTGATACCTTAGGGCCATTAGGTCTGGAATATCCTTCATCATTAACACTGATTCGTTTTGCTTTCACGTTTAGTGCAGAAAAAAACCTGGGGTTAATTACTAGATTATTCTAATTTACATCTAAGATGTTTCATTGCTCCTAGGGCTTTAGAATTTAAGATAATCCTTTGAGAGGAATAGGTAATAGGACTTAAAATTAATAAAATGATGTTTTCAAACATCTTCTTTATGTCGTTCATTAGTTTAAAAATGTGTTCTTTGAATTGAATCAATATATTGAAATTGAGAACGATGAGATGGAGGAAAAGTATAACTACCAACATTGCAGGAAATGTTATAGGTCAAAGAGAAATCTTCTCTTCAAACATTGTCCAGAAATTTTCAATATCAAATAATGCAATTAGGGCAATTAAAAGTGTAATTTGAAAGGTCAAAATATTTTCAGGTTTAGGGTCCTTGTTTGTCATTATTCTCACAGAAAACTCTAAATATTTGTAGTCCTCCCTCTTTTGCAAACAATCCAGCAAATTTTTCTATACATATATGTGTGTGTGTGTAGACATACATGTATATATGTCAAAAACTGTAGCTCACGTGCTTTCTTCGCATATGATAAAATAAATTTGACTATTTTGTAATTCTGGAAAAATTTTGAAAATGTATCATATCAAAGCTCTACATAAAGACTATGTTTATTTTGTTCCCTTTTGTTTGCTCAGTGGTTGGCATGTAACAGGAACACATTTTGTTAAATGAACTACTGAAGTGGCCATTTCGTGACGATGGAAATCTATGGAGAAGCAGGTACATTTTAAGGGCATCTTTTCTCAAAAGAGTCTCTTCGTCTGGAACCGTGAATCTAGTGATCCAAATAGTTCCATGTTTCTTTTCTACAAGCTGTTCCCCCCGCCGCCCCCGATGTATACCAGTGTAATTTGAATAGCCTCTTTCTTTGTGGTGTATTTCAATGCAAACACTCTGAATTGATTATTATCTTACAAATAAGTTGTCTCCTTTAGGGAGTTTCAGAAGATCATATTATCCATACTTTAAAAAATGCTAGTTTTGGGCTTCCCTGGTGGCGCAGTGGTTGAGAGTCCGCCTGCCGATGCAGGGGACACGGGCTCGTGCCCCGGTCCGGGAGGCCCCCACATGCCGCGGAGCGGCTGGGCCCGTGAGCTACGGCCGCTGAGCCTGTGCGTCCGGAGCCTGTGCTCCGCAACTGGAGAGGCCACAATGGTGAGAGGCCCGCGTGCCGCAAAAAAAAAAAAAAAGCTAGTTTTGCCATTCTCTTCCTCTGATAAATTATTTATGCTAGATTAAAATATTGATATGTTGCATTGAAACAACTTGAAATAATAATTTAACTGATATAGACACTGCAAGATAATATTTTTAGTTAATTTTGGCAAGAGTTTATTATAATCATAAGTGAAACTTGTTTTAGAACTAGATAAAATTAATCTGATCAAGTGCATCTACCATAGATTTACAAATTCCTTTGCAACCAGAGCGTCAGCATATTTGAATCTGATAACCACTGAGATATGCCGAAGGATAGAGAAATCCCAGGTGTTTTATTAGACAGAATGGTGGATTAAGTGCTCTAAACACTATCTGCCTTGTGTGTTTTTTACATTTCTATATAACTAAAGGGAAGTCCGTGCATTCCGCCATGGCACACCTTTTTCACTTGTAGGCCACTTGATGCCAGGCATAATCTTGTGTGTGGATAACATGGACCATGTACTTCAACCTGCCTCTGAATTGTTTTAATAAAATTGAAAAATAATAAAGATTTACTTCATTATTTGACTTACTAGATGAAACAGAAGATACCTATGCATACTGTTCATGTTTATTTCACGTATTCTTTAAAATTTATATTAGGTACGCTTAAATATTTCTTAATTTCGAAAGTGGAGTTGTTTCTGGAGCCATAAAAAATCTTAGATTAAAATATAACAAACAGGTAATCTTGTGCATCTGGAAATTACCCATTAACCAAAATATTTATTCTGAAAGATATAATAGGATGCTATTTTCCAATGTCATTAAATCATGTTTGAAAGAAAATATTTATAAAGATTGATTATATAGCATTGCAAATATTTATTCTAAAATACTAGAAGAAAAATGAGATTACAATCTTCCACATTATAGTCACAGTTATGTAAGTGTCTAGAGAAAAATGACTGGAAGGAAGTACCTCAAAATACAAAGTGCAATTGTTTTCATTAGTGAAAAAGAAGTAATTTTTCTCTTTTATACTCTTATTTATTATCTACTTTTCTACAATTGCAGTATTATTTTATAAATATATATAATGCATTTTATTTTAAAATGCAGGTTTAATTCTTGCCTTTTATTTTCCACTTTAAATTTCTTCTCAATGTAACCTTTTTTCCCCTGTGTTTTGATCCTTTTGCTTTTGTGAGCTATACTATTTTCTCTATTATTCTTTTCTCATTTGCTTCTCAGAATTATCTCTGGGTCCTCACTCCTATCATTGCTCTTTTGTCTTCACTGCTTGCTTCTTTAATCCTACCAGCTTTTGTCATATCCTGGTTCTTTGTTTTCATCTCTGCCCTTGATGATGGCTCAGCCAGTTTGCACCCATAATCAACTTGCTATCTCTTTTTCCTGACCCTTCAGTCTTCCCTATTTCTAAAGATAGAATCTTAAATTAATAGCAAACAAATAGCTTGTTAACGATGTGATTTATCATCTTCTAATCTGCTCTCTCAAAGATCTTTTTCAACAATAGAAATTGGTTGAGTCTGCAGTCCCTGTGGAATTATCTTCTTTCCTTATATCTCAGAGGGGACTGGCCAGCTTGTTCTGTCTTTATAGTGTTTTGAAATTAATATACATTCTTTCCCTCTGCCTCCTTTTCTTCTACTTTCTAGTTTGCTTACTCTTTTTCCATCACCTTCTCACATACTGCTGGCAGCCCCAACATCCTGCCTTTGTGTTTTCCAAAAATTTGAAAACTGTCATAAGTGGCTGAGCACATATCCAGGGAACCCCTTGGTCGAGAAGCCAAGTAGTGAATGCTGTGTTGAGAACGTGGTCTTTAAAGCAGACAGACCTGGGCCTAATTCCCAGCTATGTGACTTCCGTCAGGGACCAAACCTCTCTCAACGGTCGATCTTTGCTTATTTTCAAATAGGGGCAATCATAGTCTCACAAGCTCTGTAGGCATCGAGTGAAAGACCATGAGTGAAAGTGCTCTGTACCCTCTAAAGCAGCGGTCCCCAATGTTTTGGCACCAGGGACCCGTTTCATGGAAGACAATTTTTGCACGGACGGGGCGGGATGGTCCAGGCGGTAATGCAAGCGCCGGGGAGGGAGAGATGAAGCTTTGCTCGCTTGCCCGCTCGCTCACCTCCTGTTGTGCGGCCCGGTTCCTAACAGGCCGCGGACTGATACCAGTCCTCGGCCGGGGGGTTGGGGACCCCCCCTCTAAAGGACTGACCACCCTTGCCCTCTACCATCTGGTCCATACCTATCCCTTTCTCTCTCTTCAACACTCTTCCCTCTCTTCACTGCTAGACGCTATGCCTGCTGCACTGAATATGTGACTCCCTGAAAATGCCATGGGTTCTTTTTGGTGTTCGGTTTGCCTGGAATACTAGCGATCCTCTCTCAACCTGGCAAAATTCTCCTCATCTTCAAATTTCAATGGAAATGTTGGCATCTCCAAAATCCTTCCGCTACCACGCTCCCAATCTCGCCCCACCTGCAGCCGGCTTAGGGCTTCCTTTGCAGCTATCCCACTGCCCTCTGTATTTTCTCTGTAATTTTTCTCACATGATTCTTTACCTGTCTCATCAGTTTGCTAAGCTATGCCTTCTTTGAAGGCAGAGACTCTGTCTCTTATCTCGATACCCCAGTGTCTAATTGTGTATCTGATGTGCTGCAGACATTCTATAAACATTGGATGAATAAAAAATAAATGCCAATGAAATTATTTGCAGCAAAAGATTATTTAATCTTATTATTGCATTGAACTGAAATATAGAAAAATAGATAGATAGATCCTCCTCTTATGGATATTGCATATTTGCAACCAAGTGGCTTATTCCGTAGTCAATACAAAGAATATTTTACTCTTCATAAGCCTTTTCTGTCCTGAAGCAGTACCTCCGGGTTCCCTGGGAGAAAAGACAATGTATTTCAGGGATGTCATTGAGTTTGGTGACAGAGGAGGGGAAGAAAAAAAATCAGCGAAATGTTAAATAATTAATATGAAATGTATGTAATCTCAAAATAGAGTAATTTGACTAGAAAACAGTAAACTTGCAGAAAGGAAGCCTAAATAATTACTGTTCGCTTCCAGACAGTTCCTTGAATTGGATTCATATTGAGCTAAGGCTATCAGAATTAGAGGCAGCTGTATAATCCAAGTGTGGTGCAGCATACAGAATCAGACGGAGTGCTTGAGCGTCTGCACCCTAGGAAATTGATTTGACGACTATGTCAATTACTTCTGGCACCAAGCTTTCTGTGGGTTGCATTACAACTGCTCTTTTGGTCAGCTGTGACTGCTTCCCCATCCACGCCTATTGTTTTAGATTTATTTACTGCACCGGCAATCATAAATCATGGACTTTTTTCTATACCATCTGGAAACTCTGGTGTCATTGTTTGGGTCACTTTTGATTACTCGCTCTTATTCTCAGCTACTGCCGAGTCTGATGTATCTTGAATTATGAAAGACTTCCGCCACAAGCCTATTTGTGAGCAACCTTTCAGCATCTACATATGTTTATTTTATCCAACACATAGCTGGGTAAAATTAGAATTGTATTTTCTAACCCTGTAGGGATTTATTCCTTTGCATGTGATACTAAATTTTTAAAGCTCACAATTTGCCTAACAATTTGCTTACCAACCCTCTGTGTGTTTCCATTATTCTCACAAGGTCAAATTTAACAGAATGAACATCACTTTTTCCTTGGTGCTGGGAATGTAATTTCCCCAATATTCTCACCCCAATTCAATCCCTACCAGAATATTCCATTTTGAGCCTAAAATTAGAGTAAAGGTTGTTACCTTGTTTTGCTTTTGTTTTTTGGGGTGTTTTTTTTTTGGAAAATAATGCTTAACAATGAGGCAAGCACACTTTTTGTCTCTCTTTATTCTGGGTTCACTATTCTAAAAACTGGGGTTAATTATTCTACTACTTTCATGACAAGCTCACCCAAAAACATCTTAGCAGTGTTCTTTTTCTGACCAAATGACGCTGATGCCTACCTGTATTGACAATGTCAGCAGATTACTTTCATTTTACGCAGATGGTTCACTGGCAGTCCAGATCAAATCTGAAACTGTGCTATCAAGCAGTTTTTATCTAGAGAAGCAATTTGAATATTGGAATTTTGTTGCATTTCCCAGGCCACAGCTGCTTGCATCTGACATCTGCTTCAATTTTTCGAGCAGCCAATTTTTTTTCTGGCAGTCTCAAGGTTGAATTTTGTAGGGCTGTGTTTGTAACTACTTAGACCTCATCAAGGGTCCTTCCCTAAGGAGTGTAACAATCCACACTGCACTGTGTGTGGTAGAATCCCAACTCTTTCCTACAGCTCCTTTTCAACATCAAATGCCACCTTAACTATGATTAGGCAAATCTCCATTTTCCAACAACTTTTACCCATACAAGAAAGTACATACACTACCATTTGTTGGAGTCACTATCAAATTGAAGGGAGACAGATGAAGTATCATTGTTAGAATTTTCTTAAGTAAGCCATCCATGAGTCTTCAGTAGATATAGAAATACGATATGATTTTCTCATTACTCAAGGATCCAAGAGAGGCTATAGATACAAAGGTGTTTGTTTTCTCCAAGACAAATCCTCAATGACTGTAGTCTAATTAACTTTACATTTTGCTATATGAAAACTACCGTTTCACGTCTTTGACAGTAGTGCCTGCTTGCATAAGGTCATGTCAAATTATATCTGAGCATTTTCTGTTATGTTAGATATGCAACTCCAATAAGACATGATATCATCAAAGCAACATAGTAGATGTTTGAAAAACTTCCCTATTGGTTGCTTTACCATCACCCTTTCAAAATGCAGAGTGACACAACCCATGTGTCAAGCAGTAAATTGGGGGTTTGAAGTGGTAAGATGTTTCAGCAACTGCTTGTTTTAAATGATTTTTAATATACCTATAAGGCCCAAAGATGCAGAGTGCTAGCTGTTAACATATTGTCACATTTCCAGATCATCTAAGTAACAGACCTAGCAAGAAAGCAAAGAGTAATATTACAAGAGCACCTGTGATTTGCTATCGAGAGAAGTTATAAAAAGCACACAATTTTCTTTTTGTTGTTAAAAGGGTGAATATTAGTGTGTTGTGCTTTTGCTTTTAAAGAAAAATATAATAAAGGATGCTGTTGGCAAGGTGTGATATTACTTTAGACAGACGCCTGCTATATTCCCATCCTCCGTTTACTTCCTGCCTATTTATACAGCTAAGGAGAAGTGTGATGAAAAGTTTAACTGACTGGTATTGTTTTTGGTCAAGAAGCTCCAGAAAAAGGAGATTCCTTGATATTTTCCTGTGCACATTTGCAATTCCTTTCATTGGGCTTTTCAGAGTTAGATAATCAGAGTATTTGCATCAAAGATTTCCATATACAACAGGTCTTTAAACTATATCAAGGTGAAAAGGAAAAAATGCAACACAAGGCTGGTATTGAGGGCCTTCCACTGATAAGATTTTATTTTAGATGTTCACCATTAGAAAAAAAATGTGGAAAGCCAAGAAGGTGAGGTGGTAGTGCAGAATTCTGAAGGTTAAAATGGGACATTCAAGTCAGAGTATATTCAGTAATTTCTCTAGTCTATTAGCAGTAATAGTTGCTGTTGAACAGAAACCAATGCAAAGCAAAAGAAAGATTATTTTCCGAACTTGAGAAGACTCTGAAAGCAAAACTTTTCTTTCTGTTTGTCTTGTTTTGTTTTAGGTTTACAAAAATAAAGGGGAATTTTATTATTTTTATTATTGGTAAAATTCAAAGGAGCAATATGGAATGGAAAAGTGAAGTCAATGAGACATCAAAGAAACACGCATTATAATGCTGTTTAACCTTTTATTAAGATTGCTGTTGTGTGGCAATGCATAAAAGAGTGGATACCGGGCTCATTACATCAATACTATCTTGGCACTTTCTGAGGTCACACCAGTCATCTTTTATTCATGTTGTCACTGGAAATGGAAGTTATGCTAATAGAGCTGGGTCAGGCACATGAAGGCATAAGGAGAGGTTGAACATAAATCCTGGGCAGCAGGTTCATCAACAGTCGGGACTACAGCAATGAAGCTGCACCAAACGAGGGCAGAAGGGCCCACTTTGAAATCATTGTCTTCTGTCGCTCAGATGACCACATGGCTGGCAAGTCCCACGTGACCTATTCATTCACTGTCCCATTCATTCATTCATTCATTCACGTCCACTGACAGAGCAAAGATGGCAAAGTGGAAATAAGAGTTCGCATGTCAACCCTTTCCAAAGTAAGGTATGTCTATACCACTTACAGAGCTTTAAAAGCCAGAGACTTGTGCCAGATTTGTGTTCAGAGATATAAAAACCACAAAATATTATCATGTAGTTTTTAAAAATATTCAAACATTTACTCATCTTAAAATTTACCATTATTTTGTTCTCTTTCCAGTTCTTCCTATCAGTTCAGCAATTTCTAACATCTCAGCTAAATAAAGCCTGACTTATTTTGTCTATGGCCCACTTTTCATTATCTTGTGTTGTGATAAATGACTGAGATATCACTCAGAAGGAGACATTTCAATGGGTTTTGCAAGGGCATTATTTTCTTTTAGGGTACTATGCTATGCTTAAAAGAACATATTGTCTACAATAAATTAATATTTTAAAGATTTACTTTTAATAAATCTTTACATAATTTAAATAAAGGAAACAATTCTCCTTCAAAAATTGGTTAATTTTTCAAATTTATACAAATGATAATTTCATATGTTTCACTAAACACTGATAACACCACCACGTGTGCTTGTTACATGTGATTATATTTTACTGATGGAGTAAAACATGTGTTCTTTTCATTGAAAGATTATTACACATTCAGAAATAATGAAATCTTTATTTCTAATTTGAAAACTAAAGATTTAATAATTTAATTTTAAAAGATGTTTTAAACAGAGTTAACTGATCCCTTAAAGTATTCTGCAGACCATTATGTATCAATAATGTGTGACATGAGTTAATGTTAGAGTTGATGATAAACTCAGGGTATGTATTGCTCTTATCATTTATAATGAATCTAAATAAAATGTCAATAGGTATGGAATGTATATGGGAGCAAATGCTGATAATGACAAAGCCAAGCTTGTCAACAACAGTGTTAAAACCAATGTGCTTAATTAAAAAAGTGAAGTCAATTAAAATCAGAATAACAGTGCAGCATGTACAAATGTTGGAATAATCATTAGGCCTTGCTGAATAATGGAAGAGTATAGAATTTTTTTAATGGAACAGCAGGGGTGATACATTACACAAAGCAACAATCTGCAATATGACAATCGAATTACTTCAGCCCCATTAGGCAGGTGCAGAGGAAAAATTAACACTATTTTTTCCAATGAAAAGGAAAAAATAAACCTTTTTTCCCCCTCTAATAACACTAAAGTTTACACCACTTCCAACCCTACATTTAGAATTTTTAGAATGGTAACCTATGACAGCAAAAATCTATGATTTAAAAAAATTAGAGTTTAATAGTCGAAGGAAATTTCTGTTTATTCCCCATATAAATTGAGCAATATAGGAAAAGATATATATGGAGCCCTCGTGGTATAATGCTAACTTCTTCAATGTACTTTGCCTGTATGCATTGCTTTTGATTTTTAGGGCTTAAAAACAAAATAATAAAGGATTTGTACTAGTTTCTGATGGTCTAATCTAATTCAGAGATAAAAGGCATCCCAGAAAGCCCTAGGCAATATTTGTTATCTTATTTCCAGCTCAAATTCAAAACAAATTGTGACCTCCAGTTTAGAGTGAAGAGAGAGTGTGCTCAGTAAAATGCCAATAGAAATGAAAGCAATTTCACATTTCTTCATGAAGGGCAAAGAGTTTAAGATCTCTTTGCTACTTTCCCTGACAAGAATATCAACCTGTTTTAAAACAGTTGTGATAAAAATCTTACTCTTTCATTTACTTCCAATGGGAACCATTTAATTTATACTGAGATAAATGGCTATGTACTTAAAGGGCTGAAACTTTTTATTTCTTTCCTTACCATCAAGAAATTAAAAAATGAAACCCCTCATCCTCAGATGACCTCTTCAATTTAGATAGACCTGAATCAGCTGTTATGTGTGGAGGGTTTCATAGTGAAACAGGAGGGAAGGGGGCAGGGCACAACCTTGGAAAGAATGACATAGCCCGAGGACATGACATAAACTGATTAGAACGAACTGGGTCCAAGATGGTGGACAAGTTGACTTCCACTAGACCTTGAGCCTCAGTATATGCTCATTATAACATATCAGCAAGCTAAATGACATGCTCACAGGTGCCATGACAGTTCCAAGACCAACCATAAGGATCAAAAATTGGGCGGTGGCCCAATTCCTGGAAATCCCCGCCCCTTCCTAAAATAGCTGGAATACTCCTCCCACTCATTAGCCTATGAAATTACCCACTCCTATAAAAACTGACAACCCCATCCCTAGTGCCTTTCTCACCTTCCGAGATGGCCCACACTGTCTGTGAAGTGTGTTTCGCTCTAAATAAATCAACTTCTTACCTATCACTTTGTCTCTCACTGAATTCTTTTTGTGATGAGACGTCAAGAACCTGAGCTTCATTAAGTCCTGAAACCAGGTGTGTGATCTCAGTTGGAAGACTGTTGCTTTTGGCTGGGTTCAAGCCCCAGCTGCGTGGGTTCAAGTTCCAACCAGGGTTTTGGCTGGGTTCAAGTCCCAGCATATGGGTTCAAGTCCCAAACAGAGGTGCACGGTTTCAATAGGAAAGGTGGCTTAGTTTAGAAAAGATAATTGTTTGCACTCATAAGAGGTCTTTTATATTTAGCCTTGAAGTACTTTACTGGCAAGATCTCATTAATCCCTATTTAACTTCTAAGGAAGTTCTACCTTCCTTATTTTGAAGAAGGAGACACCAAATTCTCCAGATTCAATAGGGTACAAATGTTCTCCTGAAAGTCATCTGGAGAATCAGTGGAAGAAACGGAACAGACCCACTGATTCTTCTGTTGTAACATTCTGTCATTTGGTGGGTAGACACGTCACACATGTCAAGGGGAGAGTGGACATGGCTGACAATGTGACGTGAAAATCATTGCTCTATGGTAGCCATCACTTTGCAATTCTAAAACAATCTCCTCATATTTTATTCATAGGCCACTATGAAAAGTAGAATTATTGAAGTACAAAAGAGAATTTCTTTTTTTAATTTTAGTTTGGCCCTATTTTTACTAGGAGAAACAAAGAATCTCACAGGAAATCTTCAATTCCCAGTTATTATCAATTCTCAATTATCCAAAATCTGAGGCTTGAATTGGTATAATATCAAGGGATTTTTTACATAGGAAAGTTTAGCCTTAATGTGAGAAATGCAATCAGGTATTTTCTGTGGTCTGGAACTGAAAGTACAGAGTATGGAAATTCTAGTTGGGCTTTTGGTCAAAATATTTCTTTCTTCATCTTCTAGCATACAACTCAGCAAAATGTCAGAATGAAAGTTTTTAGGCAACTTGAAATGATAGTCAACCTTCTCAATTTATGAGAGAGCCATTGCATAGTGAAATAGAATATTGTTAAGAAAAAGATCATATTTACTGATAACAAGTCAATAGGAAGGCAGTGGGTTTAACATATAGACAAATAACACATTTTAACATGCAAAATTAATTTTAGTTTTTAAAATGTAGGTTTAAAAGCATATAAAAGCATAGATGGTGTTTATAAGAGCTCATATAAGCTGAGGGATTTAGAGTAACTCAATCTAAGTAGAACTGTGTCTCCTGTGGTTTGTGGTTTGACCTAGTGGGGTGAAAAGAGACACATATGATCCAATTGCATAAGATCATAAAACTGAGCATGTGAGGACTACGTGGAGAACAAGTTAATAAGAAATGGCCACACCATAATGGCCAACATGCACATGAAAAGATGCTCAACATTGCTAGTTATTAGAGAAATGCAAATCAAAGCTATAATGAGGTCCCACCTCACACCAGTCAGAATGGCCATCATTAAAAAGTCTACAGATAACAAATTCTGGAGAGGGTGTAGAGAAAAGGGAGCCCTCCTACACTGTTGGTGGGAATGCAAATTGGTACACCCACTATGGAGAACAGTGTGAAGGTTCCTTAAAAAACTAAAAATAGAGCTGCCATATGATCGAGCACTCTCACTCCTGGGCATATATCTGTTCAAAACTATAATTCAAAAAGACACATGCACCCCTATGTTCATAGCAGCACTATTCACAATAGCCAAGACATGGAAGCAACCTAAATGTCCATCAATAGATGAACGGATAAGGAAGATGTGGTACATATACACGATGGAATACTACTCAGCCATAAAAAAGAATGAAATAATGCCGTTTGCGGCAACATGGTTGCTGGAGATGATCATTCTAAGTGAAGTAAGTCAGAAAGAGCAAGAAAAACACTATATGACATCACTTATATACGGAATCTAAAATATGACACAAATGAACCTATCTACAAAACAGAAACAGACTCACAGACATAGAGAACAGACTTGTGGTTGCCCAAAGGGAGGGGGAATGGGGGAGAGATGGAGTGGGAGTTTGGGGTTAGCAGATGCAAACTATTACATATAGTATGGATAAACAACAAGGTCCTACTGCATAGCACAGGGAATTATATTCAATGCCCTGAGATAAACCATAATGGAAAAGAATATGAAAAACAATGTGTGTATATGTAAAACTGAATCACTTTGCTGTACAGCAGAAATAAACACAACATTGTGAATCAACTATACTTCAGTAAAAAAAAAAAAAAAAAAAGATTAAAAAAAAGAAATGGCCACACTGTAGACTTTGCTATACGTATGCTGGTGGATTAAAGGACTGGAATTCTAATCCATGTGTATGCCCTGAAGAAATCTGACAATTTCTCTCTTACAGATTCTTGATGGCTTTCAAGAATGTAATGCTTGTTATTGTATATTATGGTATTTTAAAAGCACATACAAACAAGGATGATACCATGACCAACTAACCTCTTTACAGCATTATAGAGTCAAGCTTAAACCAGAAGCTAATAGACACCTTCCCCAAAGAGTCAAGTATTGCCCATTTCTTTGGGCAACCTCTAATCTCTATTAAAATTTCAATGCTCAGTGTAAACTTTGAAACACTCTACATATTGCCAAAATTAATTTATGTTTGCATTTGCTCAAATCAATGTGTCTTTGAAACATGAAAATCTCTGATTAACACTGATAGTTTTTCATATTCTCTAAAATCTTAATGTGTTCACTATATGTGAATATGTAAGAAAGAAGTGTTCACTTGATGAAGAGGGAAGTTTGAAAGGAAAAGGAGTCAGACTTATTAGGGATGTTTATAAATAGAAAATCAACTCAAAAGGACAGTTATCTGTTGAAATTGGATACGTTTTATTTCTTCCCTTGGGGGGAAAAAAGTAAATATAACAGTAACAGATCCCATCTGTAATTTTAGCAGCAACTCTGCTGGACAGTTCCATGCAAACCTGAGACCAGGACTGTAGGATCCCTGTAACAAGAAAACCTTGCCTTTTCAATTTTTGCCCCAGCATCTTTTCCAAATTAAGGCATTTAATCTTCATAACATCTGTGGAGAAGGAACTAACATTATCCTCATTTTATAAGTAAGAAATGAAAGGCTAAGTACCTTACTAAACGTTTGTAGAACAAGTATATAATAAAGCTGGAATTTCTATCCAGTAAATGATAGACCTGGGATTTTGACTTATCTCTAGAGATTGTCTGACAATAGAACCTCTATTCTTAATTCAGTGTGTATAATTCTTCCTACAGATAGACAAACCATCTTATTTTTCCAAAAGATATTTAAACAAAACACTTAGATTTTGGCATAATGATGTCTCATAATAACTTCTCTCTCATAGTGCCTACCATACTACATCTTGGTGGGGTTATAATCATAGAATACTTCTTGATGTTGAATTAGTATCGAAAAATACTCACATATATACAATGTTTTCACAGAAGATCCTAAGAGTCACAGTAATAATTTCCATTGTGAAGCAGTTCAGTGATTGATAATGATGCATAAAAGTCAATTCACAAACTATCTTTTGTGGGAACTGTCTCAATATACATAATGAATCAGGGTTCTCAGCCTTCAGATATATGTATATTCTGGAAGAATGGTAACTGATTGTGCCAAGGGATTGACTGAGGAAGAATCTGGAAAAGAACTTGTCTTAAGATACATAGTAGAAACCTTGCAACTATTGCTCAATAACATTAATCATGCCCCAGTTGTCAGCACAGACATAAGTTTTGCTATTTGGATTTGTCTTCCAGCCTAGAATGTAAGAATTTACATTCAAGTCCTAAGAAAAGAGATTCCAAAGGAAAAAAAAAGAACTGAGAGGAATGACGCACACACATTTAAGTAGAGGGATTCAGAGAAGAGCTACTATGTGAACAATGTTCTGGAGCACAACGCAAGGCTGGAGAAGGGGACTCTTTCCTCTCTACAAGGGGACAGTGGGGCATAGAATGCTGAGAGCCCTTGAGCTCAATATATGACTGATAGACATACTAATAGTTTTGACACAACTGGAATCTGATCTCTTGACGGTAGACGCTAGTAGTAAAGGCAGTGGTGGAGAGATTTCCCAAAGATTCTCAAGCACATTTGCTTTAATGGGGCCCATTAATACAGAGCTTAAATTAGAGGAGGAATAGAGGAAGAGGGAAACCACAGATGCTAAATGTCAGGCCCTGACTTGGAATCAGTTCCTGACAAAGTTCTTACTGATTTCTTAAAAATGTGAAAAATGCAAAGAGTGAGTTTTTCATAAAGTCAATACATCTCAAGGTTTCCTTCAGTTTGAGATTGTCTTTCCTATTTTTTAAGTTTATTAAAATTCATAAAATGTTAATGATTACAGCTGATAGGTTGTTTAACTTTTTAATATACTTATACTGGAAATTTTGTAAAGTTCTTAAGCATATAATAAGTACTCTTTTCAAAAGAAATATCAAATGTGATGCTAGTATTTTAATAAATACCAGATTTTGGTATTTTAATAAACACTAAATTTTAATAAATAGATGTCACAGATGCTTTTCTTAACATTAACTGAATTTCTACCTAAAAATATTTTCAAAAATTTTTTTACATACATATTCGGCCGTTTATTTTTAAAAGATTTATTTCACCACAATCAGAATTCTTATTGGAATATTTCGGAGCCCAATATCCAGCATAAATACCTTAAAATGTAATTTAGTAAATTATCTTTAAAATATGAAAACAATTATTTATAATTCTTCTAATATAAATTATATAAATTAATATAGTTTTACCTAGGCAAAATATCAGCTTATACCTTACTCAGCAAATGTATATTTTTCAAAGATATAATGTGAAAATAGGTATCAAGAACAGAAATAGCCACAAAATACAGTGTTCTAAGGTTATTTTCTTTTCTGAAGACTAACATTTTCAAGTAAAACCAATTCCTAATTTCAGAAATACTATCGTGTACTGAAACATATTAGATATATTTTTTAAATATAATTTTAAAGGTATATTCCCCAAGAGAGAGTCTTTGAAAATGTATTTAGATAGTGTAACTTTTGTCTCTTTCAATAAGTCAATTCTTCTTCGCAATCTATTTAGATTTCAAATCATTGATTTCTAAAAAAATATATATATATATATATATGTATTACCTTTTACACGTTCTGTTTTCTGAATATATTCCCTTCTTCATTCATGAACTGTCTTTCTCTAACGCTTTTACATTAGCAGGAAATTAAACATGCTTATTATTTTTTTTATTGTTGCTTACCAGTTTACCATAAGTAGATAGAATTGCATATATTAAAAATGAGAGAGTTAGATATGTTTATTGATTTTAGCTCCATTCTTCCATGGCTGACATCAAAATTTCTTTATTATGAGAAATCAGCCTTAAAATAATAAGAGACATAGGTATATGGAAACTTAAAAATTAATTTTTAATCTTCTATTTTTGACTTTCCTTCAGCTTTTGCAAGACATGGAAAGAAAAGCAGTCTTTGTAGTGACAAAGCTGACCAATGTACCATTGGGGGAAAGACTCATTTTCTTCAAGACTGAAAAAGGCAGATTCTGACACTTTAACTGTAGGTGCGAAATTTATAATTAACCTCTAAAAATGAGCTTTACTCTCTTATTAGTGATAGTGAGACACACTGCACAATATTGACTATGGCATAGCTATATAAACCAACACATCCATCCTTTTTTTAATTTGATATGTAAATCAAAAGGGACTTAAGTAATGTGTAAGGGCTAATTACTAAGAGCTGCAAATGTGTAATTCAGTAATGACAGAGAGTAGTTTTCACTTTTAGCTTAAATCTACAAATAAATTCTCTTTGCTAATTCAGACATTAAAAACATCCCTTTGTGGAATTCTTCAGAAACGTATTTGAAAGTTACAAAGTTCAGGGGAAAACATATTATAAATGAACCATAGATTTCAGAATATCATGGAAAGATTATTTTCATTCAGGTCAGAGTTATTTCAGTTCAAAGTGATATTTGGAATCATTATCTACATTAAAAAAAATCCAATGAATATATAGTTCCAATGCTTGAGAAAAATCTCCTTACAATATTGCAGCACTGAACTATCAGGTTAAATGGATTTCAGTTGGAAATCCAAAAATTGTAGAATAATATATACGTAAAAGAAAAGTTCCAAGCATAACAAATCCAGCAATGCATTGCAAAGCTAATGTATCATGATCAAAAGGAAATTCAAGATGGTTCACTATTCATCTTTTGGATTTAGCTTATTTATATCTCTAGCTCCTTTTTCTCCAGTGCTCTTTCTAATAACTTGATGTGTATTCTTGGAGTATTACTGTTTAGATAAATTAAATTAGATAGTTATATATTGTATATGAACAGGTCATTCACAAAAGAAAAAAAATCAATTTGAATAATAAACACAAAAGAATGATTACCTTCTCTAGTAATAAAAATGTGAAAATAATGCAACAATGAGAAACCACTAGGTTAGGGAAAATGAAAATGAAGGATGATATCAATTTCTCAGGAGGATGCATGAAAGCAGTTTTATCATGTACTGCTGATCAGAATGTGAATTGCTACACCCTTCCCAAGAATTTAGACAATTGTTATTAAAATGTAAAATACATATGTTCAATCCAATAGAAACATTTTTTAAATTAATCAGCATGTCACAAAAGGGAAACATTGAATACTAAATAAACTTGTGAAATAGTGCTGGGAATATAAAGAGGAAACATCACTTTAGAGAACAATTTGACAATATCTATTAAAGATGAGTGTGTACATATAATTGCACTTTTATGTATATACTAGAGAAATTTGAACAAAATCACAAAGGGGTGTGTGATGGTTAATTTTATGTCAACCTGACTGGTCCACAGGGTGCCCAGATATTTGGTCAAACATTATTCTGGTGTGTCTGTGAGGATGCTTTTGGATGAAATTAGCATTTAGTTTGTTAGATTGAGCAAAACAGATTGCCCTTCCTTATGTGGGTGGCACTCATCAGCTGAAGGCCTGAATAAAACAAAAATGCTGGCCCTCGCATTGGTAAGGGGGAACTCTTCCTGCCTAACTACATGAGCTGGGAAATCAGTCCTTCCATGCCTTCAGACTCAACTGGAAACATTGGCTCTTCTGGAGTCTTCAGCCTGCTGGCTTTCAGCCTGGAACATACACCATCAACTCCCCTGATTTTCAGGCTACAGAATTCAGAGTGGAACTACACCCTTGGCTCTCCTGGGTCTTTAGTTTGCTGACTGCAGATCTTGGAACATCTCAGCCTCCGTAATTGCATGAGCCAAGTCCTTATAATAAATCTGTCTGTCTGTCTGTCTGTCTCTCTCTCTCTCCCACACACACACACACACACACACACACACACACACACCCTTCCAGTTCTCTTATAATACCTGCTTCAATCAGGTTGTCTCCCACTATTCCATTCATGTAAAATGCTCTTGTCGAGTCCCTAATGACCTCTGCGTCATAAAATCCAACGCAGAATGTATTTCCTTTTTAATAGTGATGCTTGGTTTGTCATCCCCTACTTTAGATATGCTCTCTGCACTTGGCCTAGTAAATATCTTAAATGGAACAGATAGAAAGCTAAACTTCTAATCGTCTACCTCCCTCCCCACTCTACATGTTCTACCTACCGTCTTCTTTCCAGCTTGGTTTATGGCAACTCCAACCTTCCTGTAGCTCAGATCCCAAATCTTGGAATTATCTTTTATTATTTTGTCTCTGTCAGAGCCTACATCTGTTAGTCCAAAAATACCAGAATCCAAACCTTTCTTTTTATCATCAACACCAAGCTGCTATTATTTCTTACTTGGATTATTGTAAGACTCCTAAAGAGTCTTCCTGGTTCTATCCCCGCTCCTCATTAGATGACTATCTACACATCACCCACAGGGCATTTTTAAAAGCAGACTTTATTTTTTAGAGTGATTTTAGGTTCATAGCAACACGAACAGAAGGTGCATAGATTTCCCATAAACCTCCTGCCTCCACACACGCACAGCCTCTCCTGTTATCAGCATCCCCCCAGAGTAGGACACTTTTTACATCTGATGAACCTGCATTGACACGTCATCACCCATAGTCCATAGTTTACATTAGGGCTCACTCTTGGTTGAATACATTCTATGGGTTTGGACAAGTATATAATTACATGTATTTTCATTGAAATCCTCTGTTCTGTGCCTACTCATCCCTTTCCCCAACCCCAGAACCCCTGCCAACCAGTGAGCTTTTTACTGTCTTTATAGCTTTGCCTTTTCTAGCATGTCATACAGTTGGAATCATAGAGTATGTAGCCTTTTCTGGTTGGCTTCTTTCAATTAATAATATGCATTTAAGATTCCTCCAGGTATTTCCATGGCTTGAATAATAATTTCTTTTGATGCCCATGTCTTTTCATTAGTGCTGAATAATAATATTCCATTGTTAGATGTACTAGAATTTATTTATTCATTAACCTACTAAACAACACCTTGGTTGGTTCCAAGTTTTGGCAATTATGAATTGAGGTTTTTTTTTCATTCTCTCAACAGTGTCTTTTATCAAAAGCAGAAATGTTTAATTTTAATGAAGTCCAGCTTATCAATTCTTTCTTTCATGGATCATGTCTTTGGTGTTGTATCTAGAAAGCCATCCTCATACTCAAGGTCATCTGGATTTTCTATTATGCTATCTTGTAGGAGTTGTATAGTTTTGAATTTTACAGTTAAAGATTCAAAAGTATACAACTATTGAATGGTATGAGATCCATTTTGAGTTAATTTGGGGTGGAAGTATAAGGTCCACGTCTAGATTCACTTTTTTTGGCACACAGATGTCCAGCTGTTTCAGCACCAAGTGTTTGGAAGACGATCTCTTCTCCATTGTATAACCTTTACTCCCATGTCAAAGGTCAATTAACTACATTTATGCGGATATTTTTCTGGGCTTTCTTCTGCTTCATTGGTCTGTCTATTCTTTTTTTTTTTATTTTTTGCGGTACGCGGGCCTCTCACTGCTGTGGCCTCTCCCGTTGCGGAGCACAGGCTCCGGACGCACAGGCTCAGCGGCCATGGCTCACGGGCCCAGCCGCTCCGCGGCATGTGGGATCTTCCCGGACTGGGGCACGAACCCGTGTCCCCTGCATCGGCAGGCGGACTCTCAACCACTGCGCAACCAGGGAAGCCCTATTTGTCTATTCTTTTACCAATGCTAAAGGTATTTTAAAAACATAAATCAGATCATGCTTTTCCTGTGTTCAAAACCCTCCAGTGGCTCCCATTTGACTGAGAATGAAAACTGAAATCATTACACTGAATTACAAGGGTCAACATGATCTGAGTCTCTTCATCTTCTGAGGAATGTTATCCCATACTACTCTCTTCCCTCGCTCCCAACACTTCAGTCATATTGGCCTTCTTCAGTTTCTCAAACATGACTTAAGGCCTTTCACTGACTATTACCTTCACCTTGAGCTCTCTTCCCCCAGATATCAATTGTGTGATTCCCTCATGTCCCTCTGGTGAGACCTCTCTCACCACCTTATCTGAAGTTGCAGGCCAGCTCATCCCCTGCCAGCATTCCCAATCCACCTTACTCTGATGTTTTCTTTTCTTTCTTTCATAGAACTTATTGCTTGCTAACGTACAATTACTTATTGTCTATTTCTCTTCACTGGTTTGTAAGCTCCGTGAAGAGATGGAATTTTGTTTTATTTTTTCCTTTCCAGGGGGTCATATCTTTAACATGATAAAAATAGCAATGAATAGAATGCTGTATTAAGTAAAACCAACTTTTCAGAATAAGGGCACAATAAAGGATCTTTCAGACATACAATAACTGATATAGTTGACTACTGTATTTGTTTTTTAGGGCCAGTGTAAAAAAGATCCACAGACTGGGTGGCTTTTTGAATAACTGGGTTTCTACCTTTGTCTCCAAGTGGGAAATAAGCCATGGACACTGTCTATGACAGGAAAGAACATGAAGCAATGATGCCAGGGTCTCCTAAAGAATCTTCACATGCACTGATTGGACAATAAAATACCTAAGTCCTTCTTCTCCATGCAGTATTCTAGACCATCCTCCATAAATTACCATACCTCTCATAGGCTCATGAATTTTGCAATACACTTTTCCATTAAAATTATTTAATAGGCAAGACCCCAAATCCTGCACTTCCTAGGATTCTTCAAAGCTCTACTGAAGCCATCCCAAGCCCCTTGAATCACTATTTACTCAACCACATCATTTGGCTGGAGTAGGAGAATTACCATTTTCATATTTGAAATTTGGGAACTGAAGTAGAATACTTAGCGACTTGTCCAAAATCATGATAGCCAATCTGGCCATGAAACAAATTTTGTTAATATTTGAATGTTTCTTCTATTTTCAGGTAGTGAAATGGCATTAAAGTAACCTTTTATCTCAGACATAGTTAACAGAAAAGAGTAGAGCATATTTTAGTGAAATGGGATGAACTCTTAGTGATGTATTTGTAAGATTCACTCTCTGGCAATTTAAATGCACAACTGGGAGTATATAATCCTGAGTGTAAGTGCAGTTGGAAGGCAGAAGCTATGGTGTGGGAAGAATTGCATCAAGTCTGAGATGCATTGGAGTGTGTGAAGTGGAGCCATGCCATCCTTTCTTCCCTTCTTTGTTGTGTAGGGTGAAGAGGCTCCTCTATACTCTTAAGGACTTCCACTTGCAGTCTTGAAGAAACTTCCTGGAAAATATCAATGTTTGACAGCTTTCTTCATGTGAACCTCTTAAGCCCTTTAAGACAGTTCATTGGAATCAACTTATACCCACAAGAACTCAGATAAAATAGATGGCAATGACTATGGAGAAGAGTACGGAGGTTCCTTAAAAAACTAAAAATGGAGCTACCATCTGACCCTGCAATCCCACTCCTGGGCATACATCCAGAGAAAAACATGGTCCAAAAGGATGCATGCACCCCAATGTTCATTGCAGCACTGTTTACAATAGCCAAGACATGGAAGCAACCTAAATGTCCATCGACAGAGGAGTGGATAAAGAAGATGTGGTACATATATACAAGGAAACATTACTCGGCCATAAAAAAGAATGAAATAATGCCACTTGCAGCAACATGGATGGACCTACAGATTGTCCGAAGTAAGTCAGAGAAAGAGAAATATCGTATGATATTGCTTATATGCCGAATCTAAAAAGAAATGATACAAATGAACGTATTTACAAAACAGAAACGGACTCACAGACTTAGACAATGAACTTATGGCTACCGGGGGGGAACGGGGGAGGGAAGGGATAGTTAGGGAGTTTGGGATTGACATGTACACACTGCTATCTTTAAAAAGGATAACCAACAAGGACCTACTGTATAGAGTGGGGAACTCTGCTCAGTGTTATGTGGCAGCCTGGATGGGAGGGGAATCTGGGGGAGAATGGATACATGTATACGTATGGCTGAGTCACTTTGCTGTGCACCTGAAACTATCACAACATTGTTAATTGGCCATACTCCACAATAAAATAAAAAGTTAAAAAAATAGAATAGCTGGCATAGCGCTACAATAAAATAACCATTGGTTTTAGAGTCAGAAAAGTCTAGGTTTGAATCCTGGCTTCAGGTGCTGGTGAGCTGTAAGACCTTGAATAACTTATCTAACTAAATACCTTTTGCTACGTACTTAGTTATACATGTGAAGTAATAAAGTAACACAAGACAGAAAATGTAAGCAAAGCACGCAGCATAAGCAGTTGTGACTATTATCTCACTATATGGGTCCTTTGCGGATGCAGGTCATTATAATTAATAACGATTATTTTTAGTGTTCTTGAATTTAGGTAGAATAAAACGATGGATGTTTGGAAGAGAATTTGATAAATAGTTCACCACTTTTATTCCATGGTATAGTAATGACCTGAAAAAGTTCACATGCTTGCAAAGAGGCTAAATTAACTGAGTGGATTGGGGAATGCAAATGAGACAGAGAAATAGATTATAGTCTATCTAAGGTTGAAAAGACTTTCAACCATTTCTGCATAATGTTAAAAACTATACTTGGATGCTCACAGTCCAATTTTAGCGATAAAAAGGTAATCAAAACAGATGTTAGATTAAATTGGCTGGTAAACTTAAAGAAACTGATTAATTCATTGAAGCAGGCAGCCACAAGGACACATGTGGAAAATCTTCTTACAATATTCTCCTTTTTCCCTCACTAACATCAATTCTCTGCATTTCAAACTTTTAAATTTCTTTTTATCCAAAGCAACCACCCAGCCTCAAATCTTATAACCACAGGATGACTTCTTACATCACGGGAAGGAAAACTAATAATCAGCTTCATCCATAATATATTTATTATAACAATGTTGACTGATGAGAGAAAGTTTATAAAAAATATTAAGAGTATCTGGAGAATAATTGCTCCCTGGTATTATTGTACATATTATAGTCTCCACTGCTTCATTATTTTTAACATAATGTCCCAATATCTTTTTTGCAATATAAATGCCTTATCTTTTAATATTGTTGGTTATTTACCCAGAAAACATCATGAAATCATCACTGCCTTCGTGTTATTTCCTTCTGCTGCTAGTTATCATTTAGGAGTGTAAAAATGGAAGAAAATGGCTTGAATATTTGTTGTTCATTCTAGTCTACGCCATATAGCTTTGTATTCATGAGTTCATCTGCCTGGAAGGTGAACCATCATAGCAGGGTTTCCACTTGTGGCTATAACTGAGTTATTGAAAGTGGCCCTGACTTCCCACTGTGGACAATTAAAAAACTGGGCAAAATATACTAAACAATAGTTTTTCAGACTGTAATCTCAAAGAGAAGAGAATCACAAGAGTTAGTTCTAAGCTTTCTGCCTTTAGGCACCAAAAAGACTGTGGCACAGGGAGGGCAACCTCAGGCAGAGTCAAGTTGAAGAGACAGATTGAAGTTCAAGGAGCCAGAAATGTCTGGACATCGTGGGGCAGAGCACCGAGAGAGTGGAGAGACATCGAAAAAGCTCCAGACAGCTGCACTGGGGGCTTCTCGAGTCTTCCGCTGCTCGTGTGTAGAGTGAGACTTAATGCCAAGAAAGAGACCACTACTGAGAAAAAGAACTTAAAAACTAAAACTATAAAATGTATAGGTGAAGAAAATAAAAGAAAATCTCTGCTACCTTGGGATAGCAGTTTTTGTAGAAGGACACAGAAAGCACTAACCATAAAAGGAAAAAGTGGACATATGGATTGGACTTCTTAAAATTAACATCTCTTTAAAGACACCTTTATGAAAATAAAAAAGCGTGTTATAGACAAGAAGATCCTATTAACAACACATGTATCTGATAAAAGACCTGTATCCAGAATACCTGCGAAGACGTCTTCCAGCTCAGTAAGCACCCAGGCAACTCAGTTTTTAAAAAGTGCAAAAGATTTGAAGAGACACCACCAAGAAAGGATATATTAATGGCTGGTAAGCACATAACATGATGCCAAATATTATTAATCATCAGTAGTCATTAGGGAAATGTAAGTTGAAACCTCAGTGATTAATCACTGAACGCACTAGGAAGATTGAAATTTAAAATACTGATAATAACAAGTATTGGCAAGGATGGAGAGCACCGAGAAGTCTTGTGTATTACTGTTGGGAATATAAAACGGTACACACGCCTTAGAAAACAGATTGGTGTTCCTCAGAAAGTTTAACACCCACTTACCATATGACCCAACAATATTACTGCTAGGAATTTAACAGAAATAAAACCATTTGTCCACACGAAGACTTGTTCACAGATGTCTACTGCAATTTTACTTACAATGGCCATATTTGGAAGAACACAAATGTCCCTCATCAATGGATTACTTCAGCAACACGGATGAGTCTCAGAAGCATTATGCCAAACAAAAAGAGTCAAAAACAAAAAGAATACATACTGTATAATGCCACTTATATGAAATTCTAGATCAGAAAACTAATCTACAGTGACAGAACGTAGAACAGTGAGTGGTTTCTTGGGGTGGGAGGGAGTGTGGTTGACAGAAAATTGGCCTAAGATAAATTTTGAGGGTAAAAAATGTTCCATATCCTACTTATGGTGGTGACAACAGAGGTGTACACATCTGTAAGAATTCTTTTCTCTCTATTCTTAAATTATACTTTATTAAAGTTGTATTAAAAAGTAACAAGGAACTGTAAAACATAACTGTATTTACAGAACATGGTATTATATAAGAAGGTAATTTTTAAACATACCTAAACTCTTCAGTGTGTCAATTTCTTCATATTCATGTATATCCTCTATTTAATGAGATTTGAGCTTTTTTGCACTTTCATATTATGTAGAATGGACTTACTTTGTTGCTTGCATTAAAACTCTTTATCCTGAATGAATGCCTCTTCCCTGTAGGGAAAACAATGTCGTTATCAAATGTACAGACTAATCACCCTGAATTAAACATTTTCTTTTGGATAATACAATTTAAACCATCTTGAATATTATACAGACTATTGGTAGAAGTAATTAAGGACTAGAAAAAAAGGTAATTATAATTTCTGATGGATGAATTGATAGGGATAAAGTAAGAACTGACCTGAACCCTAATCTAAAACTAGAACTAAATTAAACAAAATCCTAAAACTTTAGTTGTGTTTTTAATTGATTTTCACACATCAGTGCACTTCCAAGTACCCTATTTTTACTGAGGACTGTAAAGCAGGAAAGATATTATGGTACTTGTGACAAGGAAGGAGGCTTCCAGAAATATCTTCCAAAATATATATGACATGGTGGTCTTTTCTAACAACTTGATTTCCAAACGAAATTTCTAAAGTTGTTGTTTATATGGATCGAGGAGAAAACAAACCTTTCTGGTATACTGGTTAAATAATAATGAAGGATCGATTTCCAATTGGGATTTATTAGGACTGGTTCAGGCAGTCTGATTTGCACAGTACCATGTTAATGAACTCATGTATGTTGGAACTGTGTATCTGCCTTGCACAAGTCCATGGTAACTGATGTGCAAAGCATGGACATGATTCAGATATGCACAAGTTTCAGTTAACAGTACTGTGTCTTTGATATTTCCCTGCTAGTGGAAATTCCGTTAGTGAAACTTAGTTCTATTGATTAGAAATAGCTATGTGGATTTAGACATTAATTATTTTTGTTTTATTTTTTGTGTGTCAAAGTAATACACGTGTCTATTTTAAAACGTCATAAAATACTACAAGTCTTATCGTGAAAAAGAGCATCTTTTCCTGCACTTTGTGCCACTCTCATTCAACAATCATTTCTCACATTCTTTTAGCCATGCCTTCTGGTATTTACCTCCATAATTCTAAATAATATAACATTATTTATAAATAATGTAGCCATTTATAATGGTATAACTTTATTTGTAAATAACATAATTCCTAACTTTATTTCTTGATTTAGTAAATTTTGACCGCATCCCTGCTGGAGCTCTCTGTCCTCTTTTTTTATTTGGGGATTAGCTGCTTTGTCCGCACAGCACTCATTCTAGGACTTCCCTCCTATTTTCTCCTGTGTGGGATCTTTTCTTTCCTGGACCTGATGTCTCCCTTTTCCTTGGTTTGCTCTCTCATGTTTTAGCTCATGCTGTAATTTCCTGAGAGTTTGTGGGAAATATTCTTTTAGACATCTATCTAAAATGTCTTATTGTTCTCTGATCACATTTTGTAGTTTGGTTGGGTCCAGAATAATATAAAACAAAAATTTCCGGGCTTCCCTGGAGGCGCAGTGGTTGAAAGTCCGCCTGCCGATGCAGGGGACACGGGTTCGTGCCCCGGTCCGTAAAGATCCCACATGCCGCGGAGCGGCTGGGCCCGTGAGCCATGGCCGCTGAGCTTGCGCGTCCGGAGCCTGTGCTCTGCAACGGGAGAGGCCACAACAGTGAGAGGCCCGCGTACAGCAGGAAAAAAAAAAAAAAAAAATTTCCTTTAGAGTTGTGTTGGCATCATTTCCAGTGTTGCAATTAAGAACTCCTATCCCATCTTGGTCTTCATTCTCCCTATGGCCCATCTCCCCACTGCACAAACTTGAAGGGCTTTCTTTGTTTAATTTCGATTATACTGGAAGTTTATGGTGCTATGCCTCGGCTTGTGTGTAGGCGTATGCCTTTCATTTATGTTTTGAACATTTGGCAATCTCTTTCAATGAAAAGTCATGTTCTAGAGTTCTGAGAACTTTCCTTGTATTATTTCCTTGGTATTTTTTTACATTTGCTCTGTTTTCTCTTCCAGTGAGTCACATGACACGTACCTGGTGAGATGCTTTAACTACCTCTTTCATTTATGTGTACGTCCTGGGAAATTTCCAAAAGCTCTTTCTTTTTTTTTCACACACACACACACACACACACACACACACACACTGTATTTTATTTTTACAAGAGATAAACCCAAAGGCTCTTTCTTGCTTTCTGAGTGTTCTTTACTCTTTTTCATAGTCTCATGGTTTTCTGGCTATACCTTTCCTTTTCTCCTTGAGTCAGTTAACAATATGTTTTTGGAAGTCTCCTTTTTCTTCCAGGAATATCCCTATTTCCTTTGAGTTCTTTGTTTATTTGTTGGATTCTTTGTCTTTCTTTGGAGACTTTCCTCAAGTTACTGGGAATTCTTGGGTATGCATTCATATTAATGGTAAGACACTAAAATAGGTGTTAACGTGTCTGACTTATCAGATGATTACTATTGGTTAATAGGTAAGGAGTCAGTCATTTGCATTTAAATGATAAATGTTTAACAAGTGGCTCTCAAGGGGGGGAACCCTGATAGGTAGTGTGTGATGATTTCCATGGTGTAATATTCCCACCATAGCTGATTTCAAGTTATCAGTTTGACTTCAAATGGCTGTAAAATTCCTGAAAATCTAACAATTGGTCCTCGCAAAGCAGTAATAGCTGGCTCTCACACACCACAGGAGCAGTTATTTCCCTGGTAGATGTCTCAGTATCAATTTCTGCTGGCCCCGTTTTCAGTTTCTCCAGAGAAATATTCAACAATCTACTGCTTCAGGGTAAGAGGCAGGAGTGATTATGCATGATGGTGTTCATAAACTCTGAGAGAAACAGTGTTTCATATGTAGGTGTTGACAGTCTCTCCTTGTTTTTGTACAGAGCTTCTGTCCTCCAATGTGCTTGGTATCTCTGATTTTGGGGATACCTTGGTTCAAACTTGCCATGGAATAATCCTTCTTTAGGGCTGGAGGAAAGGTAATCATGGGGACACGGGATGAGAAACGGTTCCTGTGAATCTATCTGCTTCTAATATAGATGGCTTAAACCAATCTTTTATTGATGCATCACGCTTCTAAGCCCCACAGTATTTAAGTACCACATCCCTGTTTTCTACCACAATCGGTATCTCTAATTCTGGAGGCTTTCCTGGGTACACTGGCATGATTTTGCATGTTTCCTGGAAAAAGTGGTTTTCAGATTATCCATCAGGATGATTTATTCAATCCATAATACTTGTCCAAAAAATGTATTGCATCTCTCCTCTGCCCTCTCCTCTCTCCCGATCCTTTTTGCACATGTAGGTTTTGACCAGTTTTTATAAGTTTGATCTTAGGAAGAGTTAGGGAAGGGGCAAAGATAGATACATGTGTATTCTCATATAATTCTTACTAACCAGAAGTTGTGTTTACAAATTTCATATCTGAATTATATAATTTCAGATGACCCATTGCAAATTCAAAATTATGACATAAAAATAACTTTACTCTTGAATTTTCTATTTTTATCATTACTTTAAACCACATGAGCAGAATATACTGATTTTAAAAAACTAAAAAAGACAGAAGCATAAAAAAGCAGAATGTAAAAAGATCTCCTGAATCCTTATTTCATGCTTTTCTGTACTCTCTAAGGAAAACCACATTTACAGTATGGTATATTTCTATCAATTTCCCTTCTGTTTATTACATATGTATGTATATATACATATATATACACACACAATATGCATATATACTACATTCAGGTATAACATATGTACTATATTTTTACATGCTATATATACCCTATTACTCTATCCACTATATGTATTTATGTGATAGAGTCCTAGATGAATTCTAAATTTACTTGCATTTACTAATTTTTCTTTTTAAAATTTATTTATTTATTTATTTATTTTCTGCTGCATTGGGTCTTGTTGCTGTGCGTGGGCTTTCTCTAGTTGCGGCGAGCGGGGGCTACTCTTCGTTGCGGTGCGTGGGCTTCTCCTTGCAGTGCCTTTTCTTGTTGTGGAGCCCAGGCTCTAGGCATGCGGGCTTTGGTAGTTGTGGTGCACAGGCTCAGTAGTTGTGGCTCACGGGCTTAGTTGCTCCGCATCATGTCGGATCTTCCCAGACCAGGGATCGAACCCGTGTCCCCTACATTGGCAGGAGGATTCTTAACCACTGCACCACAGGGAAGTCCCACTAATTTTTCTTGAAAATGAAAATGCACATGTAATATTCTTATAGGTATAAATTTGTTGCATCCCATAAAGTTTTATTATTATCTAAATACTCTGGAGTATTTAGAGTCTCTCTGTAAATTAATAGTGCTTTAAATTTTGCAACTGTTGGAATATGTATTTTTAAAAATCAATGCATTAAACCAATCAAATTGTCTGTTAGTTGTGATGTACAAACTTTTCATGTTAAGGCATTTTCCTTCTATAAGTAATTTTTAAGCTTATTTTAGAAATAATGAATTGGTATTGAATTTTATCAATTATGACTTTAGTGTCAATTTAAAAAATCACATGGAGACATATATTAATGAGTTTCCAAAAATAAAATTTAAAAAAACCTAGCAAATTCCTACAATAAGCCTAGGTTGATAGAGTTTTATGTTTTCATGCTGGGCTAATTTTTAAATATTTTTGTAGATTTTTTGCATCAGTATTGCAAGTGAGATTGGTCTTTTTCTGTTTGTTTTGGGATGTTTCTGCTAGGTTTTATTGTCAATGTTATGATGACTACAGAAAATGAATTGATGCATGTTCATTTCTTATTTCTGTCTCATAACAGGTTTACTAGCATAAGAATTCTTTGTTCCTTAAATCCTTGAAATGAAATGAATTGATAAAAATATCTAAATCTAGTACTTTTATTAAGACTGGTTCTTGCAAAACTTTCTCAACATCCTTTATGGTTATCTATCCATTTAAACTGTTTCTTAGAATTAAGTTTCCTAAAATATATGTACATACTATATACATATGTATATAATATATATTTACAATATGTAGCTTTCATATTTATCTGTGAAGAACTATGTTTTCTCATAGTTCTTTTAATTCTCACTGTACCTGTGCTTATGTTCTCTTTTCCTATTGCAAAATATTTACCTTATGTATGTAATTAATTTTTTATTGTTAAATTTAACTATGCTTTATCTATGTATATTTGTATCTATGTATCTACATATCATCTATCTATCTATGTATCTATTTATCATCTATCTTGTCACCATTGCTGATTCCAGATCAGTTTTCAGGGCAATTATCCAACTTATAATTGTAATTCCAATCTTAAAGTTCTTAGGTTTAATTTATTCTTTTCTAGCTTTTTGAATTAAATGGCAAGTTTATTTACTTTTATTAATTTTGTTTAGAAATAAAAGTGCATATGGAATTTTCCCTTTAGTAAAATTATTTCTAAACCCCATAGTTAAAATTTTTTTTAATCTAGGCATAATATACATGACATAAAAATCACCTATTGTAAGTTTATAATATATTTATATATATATGTGTGTATAAATATATATATATAAATTTATATATATGTGCGTGTGTGTGTATATTTTTTTTTTTTTTTTCTGGCTGGCTTCTTTCACTCAATATTATGTTTGTGAGATTCAGCCATGATATTGCATATGGAAAGAGTTCCTCCATTTCATTACTTTGCCCTGTTCCATTGTATGAATATATTTATTCTACTGTGGGGGGACATTTTGTTCTCTTCAGTTTTCTATTACCAGTTATACTGCTGTGAATATTTTTATACATGTCTCTCGGTAAACATTTGCAGACATTGCTGTTACATATTTAACAAGGGTTGGATTTGCTGAGTTCTAAGGTATGCATACATTAAACTTTAATGGATAGTTTCAAAAGGTTTCCCAAAGTTATTGTATCAGTTCATACTTCCACTACCAGGGTATAAGAGCAACAATTGCTCCACATCTTCAACTTTTTCTAGTATTACCTTTTTAATTCTAACTATTTTGGTAGATGTGTAGTAGTATCTCATTTTAGTCTTAATTTACATTTCTCTGATGGCAAGTGTGGTTGAAAGCTTCTCATATATCAATTAATTGGTCATTTGGATAGCCTCTTTTGTGAAGTACCAGTTTAAGTCTTTTGCATATTATTTTCTTCTGTGATCTTTTTTATTAATAACTTGAAGAGATCCTTTATCTTAGATATGGGCCTCTTATTAGTTATATGTGTGAAAATGTCTTCTACTTTGTGATTTACCTTTTCACTCTCTTTTGAAGAACAGACATTCTTAATTTTAATTTAATTGCATTTAGATAGTTTTTCTTTTATGAATAATGTTCTATTTAGGAATTTGTTTCTACTTCAGATTATGATGATATAGATCATGTTCAAGACACTTCATTGTTTTGACTTTCATGTATAGATGTACAGTCCAACTGCAATTAATTTTTATATATAGTGTGAGGCAGGGATCAGAATTAATGTTTATTCCATATGGAAATCTAATAGGTCCTGTATCATTGAAAAGATCACCACACTACATCACAGTACTGTCTTAGTGCTACATCAGATAGATATTTACCCCTATGTATGTAAAATATTGATAATATTTTAAGTGTTATTGTTCCTTAAATTTTGTTTCTTAGTTTTGTCTTGTATTTTAAAATGCAATTTATTTTTTAACCTAAATGATATCCAGAATCTTGCTAATTATAACAAATGTCAGTTCTGGAGAAGTTTCAATTGATTGATTATTTTCCTTATTATAGGCTGTGTTTTTGTGCTTATTTGTATGCCTGGTAATCTTCAATTGAATGACAAACATTGTGAATTTTACATTGTTGTTTATTTTGTATCTTAATTTTCTTTGTACCTATATCTAAATTGCTATAAGTTTCTCTCATTCTTTCTTTATATTGTCTACTAAATCCTGCTTTTCATTTCTGGTTCCAAAATGGCCTGTTTCCAATTCTGTGAATTTGCATTCATTCCTTTATCACCACTTGTTTAGGTTTCTTCAGTTTTTGTGTGTTTCCTGCCTCAGTCTCTTGTCTTCCTAACCACCTTATGTATAGCTGCTAGAACACATGCATATGTATTATATATAATGTGCTTATACACAGGATTACTAGGAGTAATCATCATAGTCATAATTAGCAACTATGCACTTAGCACATATTATATGCCAGGTGCTAAAAATGTAGTTTCTAGTATTCAAAAAATCTCTTTGAATTGGATAATTGGATAATTCTATTCTCATTTTATAGGTGAGAAGGCTGAGTGTCAAAACCTTTCATTTATATAAGGTCTCAGGCCTCAATAAGGAAAGAATGAATCTGACTTACACCTGCTTAGCCCCAAAGATTATAGTCTCTAAGGTGCCATAGCTCACTTCTACAGGATGTGGTTTATATTATGAACGCTCTTATTTTTAGCGTCTTTTCAAATGGACTGTAAGGCTTTGTGAGGTCTTAGAGTTCTTTTGTATCATCCAACCACAAATTGCCTCAGCAGACAATAAATATTGATCAACTGGTTGAAGTTTTGTGACAGAATTCCTCAAAATAAATAGGCAGGTAGCAGAAGTGTGCTCAACCTGGAGAGGCTGTAAGGCTCTTTGGCTCCAAAATTATACTCACTGGACAATGGTCCCCTGATGAGAGAAAATAGCTCTAGAAAAATGAGTTAGTAAAAATGAGATCATTTTCTCCTTGAAAAAATGGCTTCAGTTCAATAATACCTGGACATTATATTTTACTAATATCCTCTGAAAAGTCAGGAAATAGGAGGCCATCTCTAAGGTTGTTTCAAAACTAATTCAGTGAGCTTTCAGTCTTCACTTTAGTCAAGGCTGCAGTCACGAAATGGAAGCATCCATCAAATTACTGGACAATACAGACTGAAAGAACTTTTCCTAACCCTATACACATCCCCTCAGAAGAAAAAAAAAATTAAAAACTTTGATTAAAGTAAAAGATCTGTGACCTAGTTCATTCTCTCTATTTAGTATAGTTCCCATATATTCACTACATAATTTTTCAAATCTTTCCTTTACTTTGGTTAAGGTAATGTGATAGCTTCATTATGAAGTGTAAGCTTTTTCATCTCTGGTTATTACTGGATTAAAGAAATTAGATAAAAATACAAGTAAAATGGACATAAATCCAGAGAAGGAATAGCTAACCTGAGGAAACCTATGCATTTTCCTGAATCTGGCAATGGACGTGGGGATTTATAAATAACTATTATTAAGCTGTAAGTGGTTGTGAAGACACTTGTTTGTATGTTACGGGCACGTAGCCACCTGAAATATAAAAGCAATGACTTTTGACTACAGTCAGATTATTTAGTCAAGACTTTACTAATGAGTAAAACTTGCTAAACTATGGCTTTCTGAGCACTCATCCTATGAATAAAATAGGATTAGATTGGATATTTTAAGCTTTAGCTACTGTGACTATTTAATTGTATGCAATATATTCAAGTAAGCCAATTCCAAGTGGAACCGAATGATCTCTTAATGTTAACTGTGGTTTTTATTGACTCATTTCCCTCTATGTTCCTTAAATATTTTATCATTCTGTTTCCCTGTTGCTTTCTATGCATATTTTTCAAACAATGGTTGTCTTGCCCTACAATCTTTTAAATTAGATCATCGTGTTACTGTACCTATCAATATTGGAAGTAAACACTATTATCCCTGTTAATATAAATCGATCATTTCATTTATGGTATAAAATTCTATTAACTGTCCATTAAACTCCCTAAACAAGAAGACCTTAATCTGAGACATCTTTCTTTTATATGTAGCTAGAAAATACTGCCAAATTCCCTTAGCACTTTAGCGCTGTGTTTAGAACCTGGATGTGATTAAAGAAAAACACTAAGTGGATAGGATTTGTCATATCAATTGACAGAGCTTTAGAAAACACTCATAAAATGGTATATAATGAACTTCTCAAATAAAAGAAAGATATATTTTTTAAAAAGACTAATGCTAATTATTTTTAACTATTATAGAATAGTTTATAATCAAGAAATTTCCTATTTTATGATATTTTTAAGCTGAAATCTGAGGATAGTTTTTAAAAACTATGTGGGCATTTTTCTGGCATTTATATAACCTAGAAATCAAATTCTTTGAAAGTTCCTGTTACCTAGATCGATTCTGATCTGCGTAATACTGATCCCTTGTTTTTTATTAAGTTCATTTTATTTTTTCAGATATAGAAGTCATTGTACAGCTCTTCTTACATGGCTTTGCTCTTGTAAGGAACATGAAATTAAGAGACTCTCTGGATAAACTCAGGTGTGATAGGAAACTGATTTCTGTATCAGAGTGGCTTATTGGATCTGTTTCCATGTTTGTTTTTCAGATTCAGTGGCTAATTTGGTTTCTAATCATGCTTTTGACCCCATTTCCAGACTGTTTGCGGTATGGGTAAAAGAAAGGCCCTGCAGTAGGTAATTAAGTCAGCAGCAAAGGCAGGGCTGCTTACTTTTCATTGCAGTAGAGAATCAGAGTGCTGTTACTCAAGTGTAAAATGCAGAAATTAATGATCCTATATAATACAGATTAGGGCTTTCATTTTAAAAACTATCAGTGCAGAAGAACAAAGGTAGGAAGAACAGCATTATATGTAGAATTCCAATATATAGTAAAGCTTGCAAATTTTGAAAGAGGTTTCTAAGCGTGGGACTAATCAAAATTCGCCTTGTGTCCTAAGGTGATTGATTAGTTCAGAACTCACATATATGACTGACCCATTGCATCTTTGAAAAGGCACAGTTAGACATATTTGTCCATGTCTTTTCACTTGTAAACATGCCCTATTGTCCGCTCAGATCAAATGGCGTATGTGAAAGCATTTAGCATGCTGAGTGCCACATAGTAGGTACTCAACAAATATTGCGGTGTTAGAATTTAAAAAATTCCACAAAGCGGTAACAAAGCAATATCCAAGAGCCATGAAAATAACATGTACACTTGTAAAAAAACACATACTCTCATAAAAACCTTTATGTACTATTATTTACCCAGATATTTCCACTGTTAGGGCTCAATAGATTGCAAAATTACTCTTGCTGTAGAAGGGTATCAGTTTACAGTGTACCCTTCATAGAAGGAAAACTGACTTCCAACAAAACCCCAACTGCTCCCCCCCAAAGTGCATACATGGCACCACATGATCCAAAGATTCCATCCTCGGTGAGTATAAACATACTGATGTATTTCAGCAACATGATCAGTTTAGTCAACGATTAAATCAATAGATTTTCCATGTTCTTTTCCTAAATCATTAGATCATTTGGATAATACATTTCCTCACGCTTTTCACTATTAGTCATTTTCTCAATGATTTTTTCCTACGAAGTTATTTCTCATTTGTCATTGGTAATAATCTGGTTAATCTGGTAAATGCTTCATTAAGGTAATGAGAATGATGCTGTATTCTTCGTATTACATACAGAGAAACTTAGACACAGAGTGAAAATAATAATACAATTGTCGTTTACAGGAACAGTCCACATCAATTTAAAATGTATCATTTTGTTCTCTAATTTATACAAGTTCTCTTCAGGTCACGCTCAGTGACTCTTGAATCAGAGAATACAGTCACAGTGCCTCTGCAATATTACTTTAAAAGGTAAAGTTAAGATGAGACTTCCAAACTAAGTGATTCAGAATGAGACAGCATCGCTCGCTCCCTCTCAGCAGTTGGGAAAACAGTTGGTGTGTTAATCTGGCACAGTTCTAAGCTTGTATTAGAAAAATCATGAACACATGAAGAGCAGCATTTGTTGCATATTGGTAACCATTCTAATCTATTTATAAAATATGCTAGGAAGCATTGTTTTCTAAACAAAGAAAAGTGGATCTTTGGCATGTCTTCTGCATCTGATTTTAAGTGACAAGAACATGGTTTGAGGCAACCCCAGAAGTTACAATAATGAACTCTCCGGTCAAGCACTTGTGCTTTGCAGTTCAATTTTCACATTGGCCAGGACCCACTCAAGGGTTTAGTGTTTATTCATCGTGACCAATAAATACAGTACATTTCAATACAATCTTGCCTTCCAAGTTATGTTCAGTAACTGCAATGCTGTCACCACTGACAACAGGAGGAACCAGAATCTCATCACACCGACACTGCAAGATCACGCAGATGTTTACAGCCAACTGATCTATTCCTCCCCAGATAAATTATGCCAGTAGGTGTTTTGCCTTAGAGTTTTGCCGAAAGCAAAATTAAAATTACTGTTCAGTTATTTTGAACCAAAATGATGTTGTTAAAAGTGGGATACTACCATATGCTAACACATATATATGGAATCTAAAAAAAAAAAGAAAAGAAAATGGTCAGAAGAACCTAGGGGCAAGACGGGAATACAGATGCAGACCTACTAGAGAATGAACTTGAGGATACAGGGAGCGGGGAAGGGTAAGCTGTGACAAAGTGAGAGAGTGGCATGGGCATATATACACTACCAGATGTAAAATAGATAGCTAGTGGGAAGCAGCCGCATAGCACAGGGAGATCAGCTCGGTGCTTTGTGACCACCTAGAGGGGTGGGATAGGGAGGGTGGGAGACGCAAGAGGGAAGAGATATGGGAACATATGTATATGTATAGTAGCTGATTCACTTTGTTATAAAGCAGAAACTAACACACCATTGTAAAGCAATTATACTCCAATAAAGACGTTAAAAAAAAATGTGGGATACTAACAACTATTGAACAAGCTGGGTTCTCAGCGAGAACCAGAACAAAACCAGAACAAAATGTCTCTTCTTGCTCTGCTGCCTGGAAGTGGGTGGTCTGGCCTCTGACCTACGGAAAAAAGCCAAAAGAGGGAGCTGAGAGGTTGATGCTCTGATGATGAAAGACGAGGACCTGGGGTCCTGACTGACTACTCCAACAGCTTCTCAGGCTCCGTTTTATACTTTTGATATTCCCGAAAGATTTTTTTAGTCCAAAAAAGCCCCCAGCCAATTATTCATCGACAAGTCCAAGCATGTGAAACAATTGCTCTTCCAGGGTCCAGCAAACACTTAGGAACAGTCAACACCTGGCAGCAGAGTGGGTCTGGATTCAGCCACTTTCACCTGCAATATGAACTGGCAATCAGAGTGGGCATAGGAGAGAACAGAGGATTGCAAGCCAAAGATAAAGGATTGAGGGAGAAAAATCATTCCTATTTCCCTCTCTTTAAGGCTTCAGTTTATTCACATCATTTGGGTTGAGATTCAGGCCTATTTTTCTAGTTACCAGAAAATAAATAAAAGCAAAAAAAAAAAAAAAGAACTACGATGTTGGAGTTGCTGTTTTGTTTTTAACGTCCACTGCCAAGGTTTTTTTCTTAGATCTAAGCATCCCTACAGGTGGACTTTAGTATCTCTACCTTGTAGATGAGGATAAAAAGAGTTAGGTTAAGGGACTGGGGAATGTTATTTGGCCAGTAAGTGGAAAAGCTGAGGTTGGAATGCTCGATTGGAAAACTGAACAAGTCCAAATAAAACTGAACTTCTTAAAAAGAAGCAGCATGGTAGAAAGGTAATGTCCAGTTTTGTTGGCACTTATAGCCACTCTCCACTCTCCCATAGTAAAGGCTACAAAAACTGTGTGAAGCTACTCTTTTTCACGCTTGCAATTTATCCTGGATATTCCTCTGATTCTTAGCCTTGAATCTTCTCTTTCTTTCTTATTAATTTGACTGCGTTCCCCAGCTAACCCTATGAGTGTATGACAAATTTGTATAGCCTGTCTTGTCTTTGTTTTCTCTTTTCTTTTCCTTTCCTTTTCTTTCCTTTTCTTGTCTTTTCCTTTTCTTTTCTTTTCTGCCTCTATCCACGATGAAGCTTCTCAGATCAACTGCTCTATATTCCATGCAATTCAAATGAAAGTAAGAGATACCCTAGATTGGACCCAGAATCCAGGCCTTCATATCTGTCAGTGAGATTGAATAGAATTTATCTTATTAAGTAATCAAACATATTATAAAACTACTATAATTGAAAGATTTTGACCCTGAGGTAAGAATAGTCATTTCAACATCTCAGAATAATTAGACCACACAGATGTTACTATTTTTATAAGACTTTAATATTTAATGAAATTAACATGATACATCAGTATGGAAGAATAATATTCAATAAAGTATCTAAAAATGACTTTGAAGATTGGGGAAGGATGATATTTAAGATTCTAACTTCATCCTATATATTAAATAAACTCTGTATCTATTAAATAATTAAATAAGAAAAAAATCATATCCTATCACAGAAAAGACTAAAAGAAGCAATGGGATATTTAGAAACTGCTGAAAAGTTGATTCTGAATTAAAAATATACTGAAGAAATTAGAAATAAAATGAAAATCATGCCAAAGATTGGTGTGTATTGGTGTTCGTTTTGTGTCAGGCTTGGTCCTAAGAACTTCCCTGTGCTACCTTATTTAACATCCACATCTCCTATGACAAAAGTAATATGACTATTCCCATTTTACGAATGAGATAACAAATGCTAAGAAAGGTTAAGTAATTGATCCAAGATTACCTAGTTAATTTCAGAGCTCATATTCACTGCTGCTGGCTCCAACCCCTTGGCACTTAACCACTACATTGTACAGAAATATTTTGAACGTTAATGACTTCTGATATATATATATATATATGTCTTTACCTTTGTTCCATTATATATGGTATGTCAGAAAAGATGGGGAAAATATCTTTATTTTGTAGAAACTTATTTTAATAGATGTTTTAAAAGAGAAAAATACTTCTAATCTATCAAATTAGTGGAAGTAAATATGATCATTATTTCTTTGTGGGCATTGTGACAATGACATTTCATACATTAGGAAAGCTTCTCAGTTATATACAAAATTCTTTAACAGTGTCCACAGTAGATTTCAGCAGATATGTGTTTAAAAAATGGCACTTTGCTCAGTCTATCCCATCGTATAAAGATAACTTACATGGGGAAGAAACAAAATAAAAAACAAAAACAGAAAAAGAGACCAAAAGCTACTGACAGCCAACTGCTGGACAAAATCAAAGAGATTTTCATTAACCATGAAGTATATATTCACATAATTTTAGAATGAAACCTGATGACTCATTTAAAGTATTCCATCTCAGAAGAAATAAACTTACCAGTTTAAAGGAAGATGATGAAATCTAGTGTCTTTTCTGAGATGCCCAAGCCCACCTCACCTAGACACCCATGTTTTTCTACTAATAAAGCCCAGCCAACCATCTCTCTCCTACTTTTTGTTCCCTTTCTCTCTTGGAAATTTTCTTTCCACGTCTATCTGGAGACTATAATTTCCACAAAACGATGGGGCAGAGAGCACAGTCACAGCAGGGTTGTGTGTTGAGAGGCCTCATCCCCAATGAGTAGGTTGCTAGAAGGTGAATAGCAATGGAAGCAGCCCAGGTTTGAGCGCATCCCTGGGACTGTAGTTTCCCAGCAACTCCATTGCATCAGAGTAAGACGCCCAGGCAATGGGAATCGGAGAAAATTATACCGCGGTGCTATAGAAGCCACAGGATAAATGCTTGCCGATGCTGGAAATTCGTCTAGGAGGGAATGTATCAAACTGCCCTCCAGCGGCATTATGACAAGGAGACCTACTGAGCACCCAAATGAACAGAGGGAGACTAGGATAAGCATGACATTGGGATGACCTTCTCACTTAAGAAAGAATAAGCCTCAAATAACGAACAAACGAAAAACAGCAGCTCTTTGAAAAAGAAAAGCAAAAAATTCAGAACAAAGGAAAAGGCATATCATCTTAAAAGCCCCTGTGGACTAACAGGACTTGGGTAGGGGACAGTGATCCAGGTGACAGGAGGGACCAATGTCAACCAGCTGGGCACATCTCTTCCTTCCTCTGAAGTTCAGACTGGCTGCAGCAGGGTTTGCTCTTGAGCTCCACGATGTGAAAGATATGGAAAAACGTGCTTAGGGGAATGTAAGCTGGCTATGGGTTTTGATATCCTGAAATAAACACCTGCTTTTGACAAGGTCAAGACACAGTCCACTCCTGCCTGCACCAAAACACAAAACTCACAGGTGGACACACCCCAGACAACTACATAGACCTCAAACTCAGCTCTGCTGTTCCGAGAAAAGCCTAATTTACCTACACAACTTGCAAAGGAAACCCATGACAGCTAATATAGTATCACTCTAGAATGCCAATATGTAAGAAATAAGAGGAGTTCCAGAAAGAAATTGTAGCTTCCAGTTATGTAGATTGCTTCATAGTTACGACATAGCCACTGAGCATGATGAGCTACAAGGGGAAAAAATGGAACTACTCTAGTAAGAAAACTATCCCCAGAGGATATCAAAGGCTTCCAAAGACTTTCTTTCAAGAAGAAAATAGATTTTATTCAAAATGTTATATGAAGAATAACCTTGAAGATCTCCATGAGATGGTGAAGACGACACATACCTTCCCTATCCATTAAAAAGCAAGGAAATTGGAAATGCCAGGGAAAAAGGTTGTTCAATAAAGTCATGGTCCAAACATGAAGTGAATGAACTTGTGCCAGAATAAGGGTAGTCAACAATAAATAATTGATTGTGAATAATAAAGTGATTTCATTTGAATTTGATGCTTGGAACATGTTCTTTTTCAAGCAACAAAAATGGAAAGATGTGGAATTCCATTCCCTCTGTACAGACCCAGCAGGTACTTTATTCTATGAAGAATATTGTTTACATAACAACTTTGGTTTATGAAATAAGATGGAAATTTTAAAATATTATTTAAAACCATGAATGAAATCATTTAGAAACAGAATATTATGTAACTAACAATTGTGGGGATGGTTTCAATGAGTTGAAAGAGTAGATATGTCTTAAGTTGAAAAAGTAAGACATCGAATAGGAACAATATTATTTAGAATTACGGTGGGGGCCAGCAGAGCAGCTAAAATCATGAAAATGATGGAGAGCGATGGCTTCTGAAGTGCACATTGGAGGGATAGGAATTAAAGCTTTTCTTTCCGTTTATATCTTGGGGATTTTAATTGTTTTCATGGTATACATGTTTTACTTTCATGATAAGAATAATTTTTATTAAAGGATCTTAACCATTCAGAATTTTAAATGGAATACATGGCTTACAAATCTCACAAAGACAAAAGGAAACAAGATATTTTGAGGAGTGACTTCCCTACCATTAATTACTACCCTTCAAAATATGAAATGATATCCAAAAATACAAAAGAAATCATTAACTCAACAGAATTAAAGATCAGTTTAGACTAGAAACCAAATTTTGTAGAAAATATGTAGAAAACATGTACAATTTAATATTACAAAAATAATGTTCATTTTATTTATTTATTTTGTTTATTTTTTTGGCTTTTTTTTGTTGGCGTATAGTTGCTTTGCACTGTTATGTTAGTCTATACTGTACAGCAAAGTGAATCAGCTATACGTATACATATATACCCTTTTTTCTTTTTAAAACATCTATCATCTCTAATTTAATTCGTAAGAATTTTCCTTAAAAAAATCCAAGTATAGCAAAAATTCCGATTTCCAGGATATATATATATATATATTCATGAAAATATGTATTGCATCCTTATTTAAAATAGCTAATCATTGAAAGCAACCTAAATTTAGAGTACAGGGAAATAGGTAACTTGTGTTAAAATGTTCTCCACCGCTGAGGAGAATCAGAGCTGGGGATGAACAAAGAGGTAAAGGGTATAACAAGATTCACCTGGAAAGAGTAGATTCAATGGTACCCCTCTGGATGGGGCTAATGCTCAAATACTTTCTCTCTTAGAACATCTCTGGAAGTTTGTAAGTTCTTTGAAGACATCACGTCTAATTGCTGGAAATCTCTACGGTTTTCTGATATGCACTGTGCCCAGTGGGATGTTGGTGAAAAGTTTAATAATTGGATCTCTGGGGAAAAAAATTCTGATTTCCAGGATATATATACTCCTGTCATGGTGGATTTTAACCCATCAACCAGATGTCACTAAGTGGGGAATAGCACAAAATTTTATAGTATTTCCATCTTAAACACAAGAATGTAGGTAATAGTAAAAATGTAATGAAATAAAAAGAAGTAATGAATTTTGAATATGTATTACCTTTTAAAATAGATTTTATTTAATTGAAACCAATAATGTAATTGATTTGAGTACATAATTAGTTTAAATAATGGCCCTGTTTAACAATTAGCTCACAAAATTCCTAAAAAATTAACAATTGGCTATTATGAGGCCATGAGAGCTGGCTCGCAGGACCACGTTACTTCTTATTCTTCAGCTTCTAGCTCCAGAAATTTCAAACCTATATTGTGCCTTTATCTGTTTTGGGGAGGGGTTCCTCTTTTTTAAAGTAATTAATTAATTGTTTTAATTGTGGTGAAATACAGATAACATAAATTTTACCATGTTAACCATTTAAAAGTGCACAGTTCACTACATTTACATTCACGCTGTTGTGCTACGATCACCACCATCCACCTACATAACTCTTTTCATCTTGCAAAACTGAAACTCCACGCCCATTAAACAATAATTCTCCATCCCCTTTCCCTACAGTCCCTGGCAACCACCATTCTATTTTCTGTCTGTATGAATTTGAGTACTTAAGGTACCTCATGTAAGTGAAAGCATATTGTATTTGTCCTCTTGAGATTGGCTTACTTCACTTAGTGTAAGGTCCTCAGAGTTCATCCATGTTGTAGCATGAAGAGAGGTTCCTTTTAGGATGACCAATGATCCTTGGCAAACTTCAGAAACACCAGGTATTCCCTGTGCAGCTCCCCTGTCCTGCTGACCCTGCCGGCCAGAGGATCCCTGTCAGACGATTTTCTGGTGAGAGTGAGGTACCAGCCGTTATTGGAAATACACATGCCAAGCTGTCGAGGTTCCCCTCGCTTGGGTTTGGGTTTCCCTCAAAGAAATCCTATGTTGTCCACTCTTTCTATAATATATACTCATCTTCTCTGATATAGTCTGGAAGGGGTTAATGAATGAACTTCGACAAACCGTTTTGGGGCTGTTTGCTACAGAAATCTGGGAGCCCTGAAGGACCTACTCTTCTCACCTCTGAACCTCAATCTAAATTCTAACGAAAAAGAGTCCAATTTTAACACTTTTCGTCTATTCTGATAGTCTTACATCTCTGTCTCTAGCCCATGTTTCTCCTGAGTTCCAATCCAATATCCAATAGCTATCGCAAACAGTAATACCAGAGCAAATACCTGTCCCCTCATAGAGTTCTCTTATCTCCATGTCAATACGTTCAGCCACCTCTGTAGTTCATACACGCAACATCTGTAGACCAACCTAACCAGAGTTTACTAAGCAGTTTCCCTCTAGTTGTGCCTCCCTTTGACCATCTGCTGCTTTCTTACCAGGGTGACGTTACTCAAATACAAAGGCGACTGTGCCAGCTTTGACGCTCCTGGTGGTTTTATAAAACCTCCTCATCATGCCCCTACTTACATTAGACCTCCCCTCTTTTTTGCAAGCTCTCTCACACCAGAAGCTTCTCTGAGAATGACTGTCTGCAGCCCTTGCCACAAGATGTATTCAGTCTCCTCGCTCATTCGCTCCTTCTGTCTGAAGGTTCAACTTCTCTCGCTTTTCCCCAGCATTGCAACCTCACAAACTTGTAATCGGCCTTCAAAATCAACTTTTTTTCTTCCAGTTTTATTGAAATATAACTGACATACTGCACTGTGTAAGTTTAAGGTGTACGGCATAATGATTTGATTTACATACACCATGAAGTATCACGGTAAGTTTAGGGAACACCCATCATCTCATACAGATACAAAAATAAAGAAATAGAAAAAACCTTTTTTTTCTTGTGATGAGAACTCAGATTTACTCTTCACTTTCATGTATAACATAACAGCAGTTAATTATATTTATAAAGTTGTACATCATTAGTACATATTTATCAACTGGAACTCTGTACATTTTGACTGCCTCCCCCCAGAAAATCAACTTTTTTTAGAAAAGAAGCATGTTACAACCCTTTCTCCAAAAAAGGATGGACCATTTCTCTTTTTTTTCCAAACAACTTTCTACATAAATCTACCATTGTACCTATACAATCCTATTGTACTTCCTTGATTACATGACTATTTTCCTCCCCACAAAGCTATAAAATATTGGAGACCAAGAACAAGTTTTATTGTATTTTCATTCTTAGAGTGTAACATAGTACCTGACAAGCATTTGTTATTCAATTTTTTAAAGGAATAAATGAATAAACAAAACAATCTGTAGATAAAGTACTGTACAGCTATCAAAATAGATTTTTAAGGTATGAGATTATATTACAATGTATAAAAACTATTAATAGAGCAGGAAACAAAACTGTATTTACACCATGCATATAACTTGGAAAAACACATGTACTTAGAATAAAACCTGAAAGAAAATATACACAAATTGCTAAAGTTTGTTCATTAGGATATTAAAATTTAAAGTGATCCTCATTCCCCCCCCCCTTTCTTTCTCGCTCTCTCCACCTCACCTCCTCTCCTTTCTTTTTGTCAAAAGTTCACATTTCTTTTATAACTATATATATATAACTATTTTTTTTATTTTAGGAGACAAATTGTTACATATGATTCTCAATGGTATACCTGTTTTTATATGTATCATTTCTTTCAAAATCACATGTATATATAATCCTAAGAAATGCTTTCTCATAAAGACAAATTGAAAAATGGTCAAGTTCTAGTAAAACTACACTAACTCAATGATACCTGTTGCCAAAATCAGGTTATTGGTATCCCATCTCTGTTCCCTATGCTGTCCCCAGACATTCCAAGGCATCACCCACAACTAATCAGGTTTTTTTAAACTTTCCTTCCCAATGTTTCTCATTCATTTTTTCCTAAAATTTTTTTCAAAGCAGTTCTTCATTTTACAATAATGCATTCTCACAGCTGCTATGTAGTTCAGCTAGTAGGCAATAAAGCAAGAACACATTTGAATACCATGGTCAGAATGAGATCTGGAACTTCATGCTCTTGTTGACTGAATATCCTCTGTATCAGATAAAACCACATGGACAGAATTCCTTTCCTATCTGTAAAGGTAGAGCATTGACTAGGAAGCTCAGTAGTTCTAAACAGTGCCCTTCTACCCCAGGCTATAAGCAATTAAAAGGCCAGAACATAGATGAGGCATCCCTACATCTTTGGTGCCTAGTACATAGAAGTTGTGTAATTAACATGTGTTGAGTGATATAAGTGATAAATGCAGAGCCATATCACAGCTTTGTGAGATACAACAGGGGAAACAGCCACCAGCATCAATAAGAAAAATGGTGATTAGAAAAATAAAATTATTATTCACCGTTTTGGTATTTACATTTTGCAGAAAGGAAATGGAAAGTTAGAAGAAGCTAGTTGGAACCCAATTTATGCTACGCACTATGATTTTTATACATATTCCTTATATATGCGTTAGATTAGTGATTCAAAGAGCAAACACCGGTGCCAAAATACTTGAATTTGAATCCTGGCTCTGCCACTGTATAACTGTGAGACTTTGGACAAGACACATGGTAACTCTAGTCTTCAGTGTCATCACCTGTAATCTGGGGGTGATACTAACAGACCTACCTGATAAAGTGGTTGTGAGAATTGAATTAATACATATAGAGCTTTTGCACAGAGACTGGAACATAAATGTGATTTTTCCAAGTGTGATTTTTTAAAAAAGTTTTATCATCAGTTCACCATTATATAAGCACTTTGAAGTGGGTATTACTACCACCATTTTGCATCTAAGGAAACTAAATCCATTAACTTGTCATGCATTACAGTAAAACAAACTTGAACTCAAGACAGAGAGACTTTTGCCCATGTATCACAAAAGATGCTTTTATAAAGCACTCTTTCAGTAAATATAGGGGAAAAAAGTATATTGTATTTAAACGCTGGCTGCATTCCCAATGGACTAAGCTTTTTCAAATAGCATAATTTTTTGGATAACCAACGTTTAATCTCTATAAACACAACGTTCTTTTGGTTTCAACTATTTATGTTGGTCAACATGTACTTAATATAATTTATTTTATTCTTTGTGATTCAGGTTCATCGCTATTTTTATCAGTTATTGTACAGAGCTCTAATAGCCCATGTTTCATGCCCCGGAGAGCTCGTGAGTTCTGCTGAGCCATTTGCTCCTTCACTTAATGGCCCTACCCTGCCTACCTGTTCCAGTTCTTATAACTGTGGTTCTGTAGTTTTATTCTCTCCTCCTCCAGCCCGTGTGACAGCCTTCAACAGGTCTGGGCTGGCAGTGTGCCTGCCAATAACAGTCCCCTTCTCCTGACGATTTTAGCTCTGACCATTCTATGGAGTTGAGAGAAATAAGTATATACAACTAGACTGAGAATAATCATGTATGAAATCAGATTAAGCAGAATCGGAGTGAAGACCTGACGGGCATAATATGAGTACCATCCAAATGCTATACGCGTGAGCACTGTAGCATCTATATCGGCTCCCCAGAGACTGCTCGCTAGCTTGTGTTTCTCTGTATGTTAGGGTATTTGTTCACGTACTTAGTTAACTCATTTAACTGTACCACAATGTTATTGGAATATTTACATCCCCAAATGGAGATTTATATAGAAAACTGTTTTGAAGCAAGAGGACTGATACTTGAGTCTGAGCTGCCTGTGCCGCGGTGCTCTGCAAAGTTAGGTGCCAACAAGATACTGAATAGGTTAGTTATTAGATATATTTTCAGGAGTTTTACTTGTGTGTTTTTCATCTGCAATGTCTCCCTAGGAAGATGAGATAAATATTTCAGACAATCACTTATCTGAGAGGGATCTGTTTAAGGATACTCGGCGTAATGCACAAAGCATAATACATACAACGAAATGTTACAACTTTTTCTTGCAATCCAATCTAATCCTTAATTAGAAGAGAAATGGTGACCTACTTTCTCTAAACTCTATCCCTAAATATTTTCCTTCTAATTTCTTTCTTTTCCCTTCCGGTTTTATTCAGGTAGAATTGACATTCAGCACGGTGCGAGTTTAAGGTACACAGCAAAATGACTCGTATACATCATGAACTGATTACCACATTAAGTTTAGTGAATATCCACTACCTCCTATGAATACGAAATGAGATGAAAGGGAAAAAGGAGTTCCTCATGATGAGGACTCCGGGTTTACGCTCTTGTTAACTTGCACTATAACATACACACTGGTTTGACGTCTTCCCAAGACTGAATCTTCTAATTAATTAACACGGTGTGATAGGCATAATTCTGAGATGACTCCAGGATTTCCGTTCCTTGTATATGCATCCTGGAAAATCTCGCCTTGAGTGTGAATTGATGGATTTATTTATTTATTTTTTAACATCTTTATTGGAGCATAATTGCTTCACAATGGTGCGTTAATTTCTGCTGTATAACAAAGTGAATCAGCTATACATACACATACATCCCCATATCTCTTCCCTCTTGCATCTCCCTCCCTCCCACCCTTCCTATCCCGCCCCTCTAGGTGGTCACAAAGCACCGAGCTGATCATATCTATTTTCTTTGCATCTTCCAGTAAGCCTTCTTGGTTTAACCACACCTAATTTTTGCATATTTTTTAATGTGGCTCTGGATTATTTATATTATTTGTGCTGTTGAATACGTTTTAAGTTTTCTTTTGCCTTTCACATGAGTACATGCCCCTTTTTCAAAACAGAGAGATAAATCTATTGCCAATAAGCACTACATTTTATCAATTCATATTTATCTCTTTTGGCCAAGATGTATTTTCTAAATTTTACATTCTTAGTAGTGTTATTGCTTGACTAACGATAGAGGAGCTTGGGAGAAAGTAAAAATGGTAACATTCTATTGTACATTTTAGAAGCTTCTACTTCACTGTTTCTTAGGTATTTGGCTAAAATTCATCAAAGTGCAAGTTGGAACAAGTGTCAAAGGTCATCAAGTCTGATCTTATATTTTACAATTAAGGACTCTAAGGCCTAGAGATGTTAAGAAACATATCTAAGGTCAGCTAGCTAGTGAGTAGCACTAAAATCTAGGCATTTGATTTTTAGCACATGGCTTTGGGCTCTGTAACAGTTTGCCACCCCATATTAAAAGAGTACTTGCTGTCCAAGTGCTATTTTAGCCATCCATATACCATGCCTGAACTCTGGGTGGCTCAAGGACCATGGCCCTGTTTCACAGATGTGCTGGAACAAAGAAATGTTAAGTGCTGACCAAGGTAGCAGAACAAATCTACAAAGGAGTCAAAGTAGAACACACTTCTGTGTTCTACTGATATTTCTCAGTGTTATTGACGAAACTACTCTGCTTTTGTGAGAACAAATTCTGTCTTCCCCAGAGGCTACGTAACTCCCCAATGGTAAATCAGTCACTTAGGAAGTACATTAACTCTTCCCAGACACTGGGGTATCATTACTTGGAAATCCTCTGTTTCTAGGCCATTGGCTGCGATGACAGTAGTAGTCTGTGCTAAATGGGACCCCAGTGGCCCAAAAGAGCTAATGCACCTTCCTTAGTGCTAAACTTGCTGCAAAGCTTAGGGATGTTCCCCAAAACCCTTCACCTCCCAGACACTTAAACATTTGTTAAGGTTTCTGGCCAAGGCTGGCACCATATCAAATTGTCTTTGAGTTTATTTTAACTTCAGAGGTCTCACATCTGCTCTCCCATTCACCTAGTATCTAATTCATCCAGGGACCCAGAGTCCTCACACTGCCTCCAGGTGTTTATTCTTCCATGATGAAATATATCAAAATTCAGTCCCATTTCCATAGGAGTCAACATAGCCAGCTTTTCTTTTTAATTGAAGTACAGTTGACATATAACATTATATTAGTTTCCGATATACAACATAACGTTTCAGTATTTGTATATGGTGTAAAACGTAGAGCCAGTTTTTATTAAAAGACAAAATAACTCATATTATGGTTTTAATAGTATGAGTTACTTAATAATGGTTTAATAATTAATCACTAAACCATTCAATAAAGTTAAACTATTTAATAATGGTTTTAATAGATAGTAGTGAATTTATGTATTCCCTCTAAGGTATGCTTTAAAATATGTAATTTATTTCACTAGGCCAAGAAATGCATTGATATTATAAGAAATTCAAAAGGTACAAAAAGTTATATAGTAAAACGTAAGTCTCCTTTCCTGGCCCTTAGAGTCTAATCCCCCCTTCTCTAAGGCCACTTATCCTACCAATTAACTGTGCCTTTTCCCATGGGTAATCTATAATATAGATATGTTCACATATATGCAAATATATTTATATAATTCTTTTATACGAATGTTAGCTTTTTAGACATATTCTTAGACACCTTGCTTTTTTCACTAAAACGTATAAAGTGGGATGATTCTATTTTAATACATACTGAGTAGCAGCATTATTTTGAACAGATATATAGTTTTCCTTAGGACGGAAATCTCATGATTTATTTAATCAGTCCCTAGCGATGGACATTTAGGGTTTTCTCCCCCAACCTTTTGTTATTACAAACAACGCTACATATGGTACTTAATTAATTTTTATATGTATTTATTTATTTTGCTGCACTGTGCCACTTGCATGATTTTAGTTCCCCAACCAGGGATTGAACCTGGGCCCTGGGAAGTGAAAACGTGGGGTCCTAACCATTGGACGGACCACCAGGGAATTCCCTATATACGGTATGTTTAAAATCAGCCTTTAAACATAAGTGTGAGTGTATGTGTATAATAAATTCCTAGAAATGGAATTGTTGAAATAAAAGATATATACAGTTTTAATATTGATAGATACTGTTAAAGGGCCATCCACAGAATCTGGAACAATTTACATACCTTGACACTATATTGTGATATCACGCTTTAATGCTGGTCGATTTAATAGGCAACAGAATGATTTTGCATCGAAGAAGGTAACACAGCCGACTCATGGAGTCAAGACTCACAATGATGACAACCAGATGCCTAAGCCATGCTCTTTTTCTCGTCTTAACCTCGTTACGGAGACACGGTTAAGAAAAGCGTTTTCTGTATAACCAGACGCATGACAACACATTTGTAGACACCTGTTTCCTCTGGCCTGCGAAGTCAGGAGTGAAAGGAAGGGGGGTCTGAAGTATGGGTGAGCACAGGTGTAAGAGAACAGCCAAAATACAAAGAGAACAGGAAGAGAGGAGAAGTAAGAGTCACCGCTGAAATAGCACAACGAAACTTCCGAGACACCATTAGGACGCTCACCGAAAGAGGGCGTGGTGAGGCGGTGAGCGTCAGTTAACACAAGACGGAGCTTTGACGTGACTTGACAACCATAGTTACCTCTCCTTGGTCAGTCCTCTAGATTATTTATTCTTATTCTCACAATGATATATTTACAGGTTTTGCTTTTGAAACATTCATAACAGACTTTTCACTGTACACATTCAGCAGGATTTAGTACGAATCATGTCTCTCTGGGGTTTGCCTTTCTTTCTTTTTCATTCTTCCTTCCTTCCTTCCTTCCTTTCTTTCTACATTTCCGAATTATTGTATGTGAAGCGAAGTAAAGAGCCCCTTATCGCCCACCCAACTTTGTTTTCCTTTGACAACATTTAAAAGGAAGTGGATTTTGCTCGATTTGACCCCGGTGGGTGAATTATTGTATTTGAATCAATGGAACTCACGGTGAGAAAAAAGTGCCCCAAAGACTCTCCTTTCACTAAAAAAGAAAAAAGTTAAATAGGATAAACTGATCTTTTCCAATAAGAAGAGAAAAAAAATACCCAACCCAACATAATAGTCTTTATAGCCTCATAAACCACAGTACCACCCAAGATGTTAACAAGCTGGCATGTTTTGAGCATCAAAGATAGAGAGGAAACTGTGTTTACATGTTTGGCACAAAAACTAATGAGGAAAGTCAATTGGCCCTTTGTCTTGAGGGTCTGAAGCGCTGAGCTCTAATGTTTGGTTTCTTCGTTGGCACTTGTTCAAGTAATCACTCGTGGCCTGACAAAGCCGCACTTGTGTTTTATTAGTGGCCATGCTGAACTCTCCCGCTTGGGCTGTGTTGTCTCTCAATAGAGTGTTGCAGCCCAGGGCACACTTATTTGAAAACACTAAATCAGAGCACGATGATCTTTGCCCAACCAGAGCAACCCAGGGAACAACAAAAAATGTGCAGAGTACCGTGCCTTTTGTTTGCAGAGGGAGGGAGGCGAGGACAGGAGGAAGGTAGAACCGGAGCCTGTGACTGAATAACTTGGAAATGGGAGCTATTAGACCTACTTTGTAAAGGGAATCTTTTCCCCTCCTCATCACAGGGGCTACGTCAACATCAGAACCTGCCTTAACGCACCACGGGGCATGATCCATGAGACCTCGACTCAAGCCTGCAGTGGCAGGAGATGTCAAGGTGACCCCAGAGGTCTTTTCTTCCTGGAATTCTAAGGTGTCGTGAGAGAGTAATCATGTTACTTGGTGAGGAAGCTGACTTTGTCTTTGAGAATATAGTCTGGTAGAAAGGGAAAGTTCCAAAGTAGGTCAAAGCACAGTGTTTGTAACGTTTCTCATTAGGTTGAATTTCTACCCTCCTTCTTGCCTTTCTCCTTCCTTTTACTATTGCTATTATTTTTTTCCATTTAGAGATAGGAATGCCTTGGACCATCCCGGAATTTTTATCTGCATCACTGAACAAGTATCCAAACATTTGGCTGCTATTTTCAAAGTTCTGAACCAGAAACGAGGACTCCAAAATCTGGTTGCAAACAACATTTTTTAAGTGACAGTTTTGGCAGTCTTACCTACAGATCCAGTAAAAATAAAACTTAGAACAGTTTGTTCTTCAACTATTTCTAGTACCAGTACTGTGAAGAAAGTACTGAGCTCCACATAATTAAATTTATTTTTTTAAATGCCTGAAATTTTACATGTTCAAAAATGAGAATTTGGGATAGGTTAAGAGATGTCCTTGCCTTTGCCAAATCCTTGAAGTTCTCTCTGGCTGTCTGCCTCCTATCAGATCTTTTCATGAAGGGTGTAAGTGTACACTCAGCACAGTTTCTGCCACTGAATAAGTCTGAGTGATGCCTGCGCTGAGAAAATGCTAAGTGAGAGTTATTCCTTGGGAAATCACACGGTGTAAAGTTAAAAGTTTAGAATATACAGACTTAATGTAACTAAAGTGTCATCTCTCTACCTTTAAATAAGCAGTATTTTCTTTGCTAATTACTTCTTAAATGTTTACTTTGTAAAATGAAGAGGATGCTCGTCACAGTAATGCTTCTTCTGACAATTGTGTAGCACTTTTTATATAAGCCTCTCAAGCTTGCACGGTTCCTGCAGAAAGGAAAGCATTAATTTTACATGCAGGTAACGTAATTCCAAATTCCTATTCCTGTTGTTAACAATATTTACTCTTATGTAATGACCAGAGTGTGCCAGAAACACAAATGACCTGTTAGTGGTGGTAGAATAAGTAAACATGTGGAAGCTTCCTAGAAAAAAGCAATCTGTAAGGGGAAAAAAAAAAGAAAAATGTTGGTGGGCTCCTGGCCTTTGAAATCCACCTAAGGCGATGGTAGTGAAGTCACCGTACCTGAAGCCCACAGCCCTAGCCGGTGGAGGGAAGCAACGTGTTTAAATAGGATGTGCTTGTATTAATAGGAGGTTCTATTCTCGGCCTTGAGATAAAGGGAGATCTCGCGGGAAGAGATAAGACCCCGCTGCACCCCAGGCCCCTGCCTGCCCGAGCTCCCTGCCACCCATCTCTCCCTCGGATCTTCCTGTACCCTCCCAGCCCGCAGACACCAATATTGTTTCTTCCCGCAGGCTCTGCTGCGAGAATGTCAGACATCACATCGCAGCTCACATGCAGAGCTCAGATTGCTAAACGGAGCCAGGGGATGGAGGGGGTGATGGAAAAGAGGGACCGCGATCCTAAGCTCCTTCTCCGCGGAGGAGCTGTCCACAGCCTGGGCTCAGGATGGATGTGCTGGTGCTGCCGAGATGCAGTTTCTGGGAACCGCCCCACATCCCTACCTAGGGAAGCCGGCTTCTCTGTGCTGAAGGACATGAGGGCGTCCTGACCCGCCTCCTACATCGCCCACTTTCTAGGGGTGATTCACTCAGAATCTATCAACATGAACGTTAAAAGCTAACCACTATTATGGTCTTTTATGGCAAAATTTTCCCCCCACTGTAACATGTATGCTCTGCCTATAAACCATTTGCAGTTTTTAATGCACACAGGACTTTTTTTTTTTTTTGAAATAACACACACTAAATAAACTTATTTGCCACCTAGATGGTATATGTGCATATCTATGAATACAGTCTAAACATATCATAATGTGTATTGTATTTTCTATATTTTACAACATATATTCATATGTATCATAATGTATACTTACATGTATACTATTATGGTCCATTCTTTGTGTAAACACATCAGGCTTCAGAATTAGCTTAGTCACTGAACTAGTGTTCCATCTTCGATACTTTTAAGTCATGGGGCGGGGGCAGCTTCAGTCACCAAATGTGTAAGAAGAATCAAAGCCAGCCACCTATAATAATAACAAAAATATATGAACCAATGTGAATTTCACAGTGGGAACCATACCTCATAGAATAAAGATGATGGCTTGGTGCTTCAGAGTCCCTCTGTTGGCATGAGCACCATGCCATCGACCTCAGGATTCCCCAGGGATGATAAAACCTAAGGCTGATGTATTACACTACTTAGATGAGGGCAAGACATTTCAACTGTGAATCAGGTGACAATGTAGTATTCACCTATTCAGAGAACTGGAGAGGTAAAGCAAACTGTAGGCAGTGGGAAAGAGGAAGAGAGGGAATCTTGGGTAATTTCCCTCTAGAGGTGAAATATTTTCAGACAGTTGTTCAGATTACAAAATGAAAGTTGTTTAGAACCAAGCCCTTAAATTTGAGTAGCACTACGAAAAGTGACCCTGAATGGTAATGAAAAAGAAAACACCTTATCATCTCCTGAATGTATTTTCACAGTGATCAAAAGAATTATCTTGCTTAAATAAATTTTTTTTTAATTGGGCCTTTATCATAGTTATAAGAGAATGAAACCAGAAAGCACTGATGTATGCAATCAACAAACAGTGGAAATCTAGAAACACAGAAATCCAGAGACTTAGTAAAGCAGTTTCACAGTCAATTTTCTTGGAGGACCATTGCTCTCTTGTCTATCAATTTAAAGACACCAAGGTAAAGAAATAACCCAAAATCGTATGTGCTATTTAAACACAGATTGAAGATGTTGATAGCATCATTTTTTTGCAAATAAGATTTGTGCATTAATTTGTAAAATATGATTTTATAAGCATTTAATGATAGTTAATGCATTTTATTCAACACTTGTCAAAATATTAACCAATAACATCTATTGTTTAGTTTGCAAATGCTTAATAATAGAATTGTCATCGCTACAGTGGACTTGAGTATCACAATTAAATAAGTTGGCTACCTGGTGCTATTGATACTGGCATATTGTGGAAGTCTATAGGTTACTTCATCACTGAAAAACATTCAACTTAAAAAATTTAACAGAGACTGAGTTTCCTCAGTTGTTTTAAAATAGTTGCAAAGATAATAAGTTACCATCTTGTAAAAACTTAGAAAGTTCTGGTAAAAAGTTAGAAATGTTCCTAATAACTTAATTTGACATAATTATGAATTGTCATTAGTCTCAATAGAAATTCAGAAACTATTACCAGAGATTTTCTTTAAAATTTAAAGTTTACAAATAACAAATTTATGACATATTTTACTTTTTAAAAAATAAAAAAATGATAAAAATGTTTATCGTCTTATTTTGCTGAATTCTGCCTAAGGTCATCAATATTATTGTATTATGATATCCAAATAGTAGCAGTGGATTTCTCTCCACTGTCTCTGTGCTATTATATTGCTTCCAACTCTATTCTGAATTACTGCATTTCTCAAATTAAAGTTTTTCAAAATGTTAGGATATGAGGCTACTTTATAATTAATTATACTTTTACCATTTACAGAATTCTTTTAATTTAGGGATATACTGTATTGGGTGTCATCACTTATATATGTTATTTTCCCCTGTCAGACAGAGATGTTTGATTGCTAGGCTGGACATAAAGCAGAAGATCTGCTCTGTATATGGTTTAGGATTTTTGCTCCCTTGGTTTTATAATAAAAAAACAAGTATAGGGCTTCCCTGGTGGCGCAGTGGTTGAGAGTCTGCCTGCCGATGCAGGGGACACGGGTTCGTGCCCCAGTCCGGGAAGATCCCACATGCTGCGGAGCGGCTGGGCCCGTGAGCCATGGCTGCTGAGCCTGTGCGTCCGGAGCCTGTGCTCTGCAATGGGAGAGGCCACGACAGTGAGAGGCCCGCGTACCAAAAA
>NW_020173037.1:9846574-9905580 GCF_003031525.2 Neophocaena asiaeorientalis asiaeorientalis
AAAAAAAAAAAAAAAAAAACCAAGTATAGTCATCCCATCTATCAAAAAAAATGTGAAAGCGCAAATATTTCTGAAACTATTCAGAGAAATCATCACACAGTCCCATTCATAGCTCTTAGAAAATAAAAATATGGCTTTAAAGTTGTTGAGTTCTTCCCTTAATTTAAAAACTGATGTTTTAATATAGATCTTGATGACCTGATGCTGTTATCTCTACATGGTACAATTATTTGACCTTCAGAATTATTCATAAGCCTCAAATGTAGCCCTATGTCTTAAGCATGACTTTGAAGTCTCTGACTAGATTCAATGTTTACAAGGATTCTCTCTGCATGAATTGGGTCCTGTTGTTACAATACCATGTCCTAAAACCAAAGAAAAATGTCATTATGTAGCAACACATATATGATTCACCCTAGTTCTTAAGGATGAAAGGATAATTTGACTCAGCATTTTAGGAACTGTTACAATATAGTTATAATTTAATTGAATTTTTCTAGGTTGACTTTTTGCAAGTATCTAATGTAATGTTTCTTTGGAAAACTTAAGACCCTTCCTAAAAATCCAAGAGGCCCATTTGGTCATTTCAACCATGCAAATAGAAGATAGATTTTCCTGTCTCTAATTTCCAACAATTCCAAGGGTTCCACTGAATAGTGAGATAATGCAAATGGACCGAAGCTCCAAGCCAGGCTTCTGCAGAGAAAATCTGAGTCCTGCAAGTTCGATTAAGCTAGCTAATTTTCAGTCCAACAAGCTAATTTCCAGACAGACTCTTCTGATGTTTTCCCTCTGTTTGTAATTTGCATCATTAAATAGCTCAGTGTTTCAAAGCAGCCCCAGTACTAAGGTCACAGGGCTTTGTGCTAAATAGCAACCACCTCGATTTTTTTTTTTTTTTTTTTAAAGGAAGGAACAGAAAGCAGCTGATCTTGCTGTAGCATGATTTTCTTTTTTTCTTAGTGGGAAGAGGTTGAAGTGTCTTGTGGATCATAGAAATTTCGCTTTGGTTCGGGGAACAGCTTTCCTCAGTGCCTTTGTGTTCCAGAAAGCAGCCCAGGATCACAGGTGGCCTTGATTATCAGGATTTTTTTTTTTTAAATAGTGTCCCCCTCCCTTTCGTGGAACAGCAGGACATCTCCCTGACATGAATATCTCATTTTTAGTGGCACAAAATTCAAAAATCTTAAAGAGATATCCAAAACCTAAATTAAAAAAAAATAAATCTACCCTTGAATTTCAAAAGGTAAAATTGGTAAAGAAACATTACTGGTGCTACAAAAGGGTTATACGGGCAGATATGTAGAGTTACGGTTTCTCATGGCCAATTTTCCCTAGAAGGTTTTCAAAGGACTGCTTCTAAAATAACACGCCAAATACAGAGAAAAGCAGGAAAATACCTCTTCACCCTTACCTGTACCTCTCCAGAATAAAATCATTTCACTTTGTCTCTCTGGTCACAGGAGTGTGTACTTCGGCTCACTGGCACCCTGGGGCACAGTTTCTACCTTACATGCTGACATGGGTGCTAGTATTAAAAAATCTTCAATCATATAACTCCAAGCCGTTCATATTAACGTGCCTGAGTGAAATTACCCTTTTCTATTCTGCAGGGGGAAGAAAGACCATAAAACGCTCTCTGCATCCATCAGGGCAACCCCACTGGCACAGATGGGAATTTGGCTCTGAAGTGACAGCAGTGCTTCCCTGAAACATGACCTACTGATTGCAAAGAGTTTCTTTGGAAACCCCATGTTTTGTCATTGACCCCTCTCTACCATATCACACACTCCTGAGCCATCCTAGAGCAATGTTCCCGGGAAGTTACAGATGGCTCAGAAGAAAAACAGTCATCTCTAACAAAGAAATGCAGTAGATGTTTGTCGCAGGGAAAGGCCTAATTCAATCGGCAGTATCTCTGGGTTTCTATTTTGACTCGAGTTGTTTTCGGCACATTCCCTCTGCATTACCAAAAGTTAGAAAGTGTATTTTAAGAAATGCCACCATTTTTGATATTGACTGAGAATGACGCGCTCAGGGATTTATTTCCCTGAAAATACAGCCCAGAGAATTTAGAAACACACAATGTAGAAGAATTCAACATGTTGGAGGGTACCACAAAAACGTAGCAAAGCTTTTGCCAGCAATGAGACCTGAATGTTGTGAGGTATATACACGAAAATGTCTGTCTATGTTCTTTCATTGACACTAGTTTTTATTGTGACAGGTAAACTTGGGGATTATAAAACATTCCACTGTTAAGAGGAATACTTTCTTTTCTTTTTTTTTTTTTTAACCTATAGTTCACGGATGCCAATCTCTTTCAAGAGTAATACTGTTCCCTACTCTCTGGTCCCTCAGCCATTGGCTTCTGGATTAAGTGTTACACTTACCCCTTTGTATCATACTATCCCTCTGTAGAGTGTGATCAGCTCATGGGAAGGGACTGGTTCATGTACAGCACTAACACAATACCTGGCGCGTTTGCTGAACAAATCATACGTGGCATTAAAATATATTTTATTTTTCTTTTCAGAACTGTGTCACAGTATCTCATGACAGCGTTTCAGTTATTTTGAAAATCCTTAATTGGATGGGAGAAAGGGAGGAAATGTCCTTCCAACAAAGACAAAGTGTTAACAAAATCCATCAGCAAAGTCTGAAGAAGAACAGAAACCAAGTATTCACCTATCAGCAGTGTATACAAATTAGGGGTGCAAACAGACCTATGGTTATTTAAATGGATGGATTCTCACATGAATTTACTATCCATCCTACTCTAGGGATGTTAGGAAAATGGGAACAGATTTAGTTATCTATCTTTACTTGCCTACTGAGATCCCATGGAAAAAATATGAAAATACTTCAATAAGTGATGCGAGAAAGTTTCTCTGAGTATGTTCCAATGTGTGCAAACATGACATATTTGATTAGTATTATATTCCATCTTTTAGAAGACGCCCCAGATCTGAGATATGATAATTACCTTTTAACAACTTACAGCTGCTGACTTCTTAGGTAACCAACCATAACTGTTAACGGTTCTTGGTGCACACAGCAATGCAAGTCACACAAGAACAAAACCAGAACTGGAAACTTACTGTTTTCATACTTCTGCATGGAACCAGGCTAACGAGCGGTACACCTATGTCGTGAGTTCACGTGGCTCAGAGCAAAACAAGCTTGAACAGCTGCTTAAACAGATCTCGAAAGGACTTGTGATAGGTGACAGATGTGTTATAAGGAGGTTTTGCTTCTCCGTTGCACTTAGGTTGAAGAGAATCATCAGGCTTTTAATTTTGCTCAAGAAAACTCGTCAGTCTTCAAAATGCAATTTTGTGGCCCCTACTCTGTCGGGTGGCGCAGAATTTTCAGAGCAGCACAAAGTTGTAAAAAATGCCCTTTTAATCAGATTACCCTTGGCGGATGTCCCAAACCCAGGCTGAAGTGCAGTGCTTGTGGTTTTCTCAACAGCTTACACTAAGCCTGCACCATGGAAATAATCTACTTTTAAAACCCAGGAAACAAATCGACTGCACTAAGGACATAAGTCGCCGTCATTAGGGAGTGATTAGGCTGAACATTTTTCTACACTCCACCAGCCCACTTTCAGATTCTGTACCTCTGGCCGATAAGAAAAACGGTACTTCAGGTTAGTGTTCAGAATGACCATGAAGAAAAGTTAATAAATCCAGATGAATAGAACAGCAAGAAGAAGAGTTAAAAGATCAGTTTCAACTTGAAACTGTTAATATCCAAATCAGGATCTTCCGAACCAAAAATGGAGAGTTGGGTCATGTATCGCACACTCAAAATATTTTTCTTTTCAGCGTAGCACATTTTCAAGGCTCGACACAACACATGTCCCTCATTTATTTTCGGCCAACATGTTTCCTATTGCACACTTTATGTAGGAAATTCTGTGGGGATTAAGAAAATACCATTTTTAGAATTTATTGTCAGACGATTCATCTTTTTATGTATTTATTTTTAACAGGGAGGGTTAGGTTGGGGGACTTAGTGACCCATCCTGATGTTATACTGTGGAGTATATTCAGAAGTTACAGCAGGGTCCTAAGTACATCCACTCCTCTCTTCCCATAAGTCCTCCTTCCACACACACGTACCCCAGTCAAGTGCTCTGTAAATAGAAGATTTAGGATCCTACATTATATTTGGTGTCTGTCATTCTACCCGTTAACATGTTTATACTCACTAATGAAATTCTTAGCATTGAGTTTCTTGGTTTTAAAGTCACTTTTGAGGTTGTTTTCCTCTTTCTTGTGCTTTTAGTTTGTTTTTGAGAAAGATAAGTGAAAAATATTCTGCCAAAAACAAGTAGAAAACATAGATTTCTTTAAGGAAAGAAGCTGAATATATGTTCTCAGCCAGTGGATATGGGAGGTTTATTTTTTCCCCCACGAGACTGAAAGGGATTGGATTTAAGAATGGGCTATTCTACTGGTCCAAAGCTCTTGCTTGAACAAGGTTTGAGTCCTACTTTGGACATTCTGCTGATAGTTTCATTTCTAATTTATGAAACATTTCATTAATCCTCAATCTGTCAGCTCTTTCTTGGTAACAATAGAGGCTGACAGACAAAAGATTAAAATTTATTAAATACTCTACACTTTAGAAGTGTTTGAAATGCTCTGTTCATTTTTGTCCCTATTTCACCCAATTTTAAACAGACTATGCTCTTCCTAATTTCCTCGGAAAGCAAGCAGACAGCACAGCAAAGCAACGTTTAAATACCAAAATATATAACACTGAATCCAAACACACACCAAAAGATCAAAATACAGCTACTCTTGAGCAGAATTGCTGGCATTCACATTAGAAGCATCTCCCATCCCAAGTATTTCAAGCATATATTTTTTGTATGTTCTTCTTCTTCATCCTCTCAGTGCTTCACCCCCCAACCTTTTCCAATCTCATAAATAATTCATGAACTGATAAATATGCAATTTCAAAAAGTGCAGACAAGGCAGCACTGCATTAAAATAAAAAGAAAGAAAGAAAGAAAAGAAAAAGAAAAAGAGCTTGTGCTTTTTACACACAAGTCCTGTGCTGCACTTTACGGATGACAAATTTCCTAGCATTCAGACCCCGTATTGTATACATGATAGGAGTGTGACTATGTTTCTGGTCAGATACCTTGCTAGATATATTATAAACTATTTGAAGAAGGCTGTAATACATAACATATACACATTTAAAGAAATTAAGCGAGCAGTGTTTTAGAGCCTGGCACTTTACAGTGGAATTTTTGAAAAAATAGTTTAATTATTCACGCTATCAAGTAAGGAGAGCAAGGATGTGCAAGACTTGCACAGGGGATAATTCTCTACTGATAACACCACAGAGATCTCGAGCTCCTAAGGTTTCTGCTAAGCGAGAGTCGTTTCTTTGATATCGTAAGAATATTCTTCAGAAGCCAGTTTAACCAGATCAACAGTAAACCATTGTGCCTGGGCTTTCAAACAGGTAAAACTACCCATCTGAGAGCCAGTATATAGAGCAGAGCCGAGAACCTCCATTCTGTGGGCTAATTGCGTGATTTTCAGCCTGAAACAAAATGGAGGCGAGACCTTTTTAAGGCAGCTCAGGGCTGATGTATCAGAGGGAAATGTATGAAGGGGGTAAAAACGTCCCTTAAAGAATATTAGTTATCCAATCAGATAAATAGCAAAGGTAAGGTAATCAATACAGATGACATTGTACTTATATACTGCGAATAGAGATACTAGATAGGAATACTCACTGAAAGAGAGCGATTCTAGTATAGCAACAGTTAAGTTTTTGAAAAAGAAACCTGATTTCCGCCTGAAATGTAACCTTTCAAATGAACACTTAAATTGGAAAACACCATGGGTAAGAAATAGACCACAGCATTTAATTTGGACCGGCTAGTTGGAAGCCTATATTTACTGTACTATAATTTCAAATTTAATTAAGTCACACTGCTGACGCCAGTAGCATCAACACAGTAAAGATGATTAATTGCATGCGTAAATGAAATATAAATAGCCCTAAAAGTAACATTAATGCAGAAACTTGCATACAGAAACGGTATGATAAATTTAAGGATAAGCGCCTACCTGCGTCTTTGAAACACATGCCAGAATGGCGATGAGGGCCCTGCATTTGAATGGAATCACTGTACCAAAAATATAACCTTTTACGGATCATTATTTTTCTAAGACATGTGTCCAACCTCCCCTTTTCCTCTCCTCGCATACCTCGACCCCCAACATGATTTGTTGTCTTCTAGAAGACTTTCCACACTATTTGCATTGTCATCTTATGGATTGGCTACCGGTACACAAACGTGAGCTGACACACAGCAATGGTGGGACTGGGCTGTCACAACAAGGCAGCTGGACTGTTATATATTCCACTTTGCTCTCATTGTACTTCCATTCACAGCAGCAGTGGGACAAAGGGCCTGACAGAGCTAACCACGGATTGTCACCTTGATTTGTCCAGTCTAGCAGATATGCAGAAATGAATTATATTCTCCTGCCTTATGAACACAACCCAGAAGCAAATAAGCTTGCAAACAGCATCTTCCAAACCACATTATCTAAGAAACATCAAGCATCTTCATAGATACTACATGCTGCCTTGCTCAGTAGGTGAGGAAAAGCAGAAAGAACCACCCGATTAGTGAAGACACTAAAAGGCTTTCCTCCAATAATATATTCCTGACATTAGAGCCTCAACTCTCTCTGATTGAGAGATACGTAATTTGTATTCTGCTTCGCTTTATTTTTGATGAATGCTATCACAATGCTTCAAACGCAAACTCGAATCATATTTCAAAAAAATGTGCTATGTGAAACCTAGTAAATAAAGCTGTTGTTCTTTTAAGAAAAACTGTGTTAAATTGAAATACTTTTCTTAAAAATGATAAAATGAATGACTACTCCATGTCTGTTATAATACACTCTTTGCTAAACTCAGAGCCTGTCTTATTAAAATTTTGTCAAAGCTCTAAGCCCGAGACAACTATTTTGGGTGCAAAATATTTGCCTGCTAATGAGAAAATTTACCGGAAGGTTTTTTGTTTTTTTTTAAATGCCAGTCGTTTAACTTACTACTTTATTGACAAGGTGTTTGTGTGTGTTTGAGATCTAGGCAGTTTTAATAGCCACACATGGATAAATGAAACAGACAGGGTCTGGTCATTTCTTTATGAAAGGATGCCTTCAAAATTGGAGAAGAGGGGAAAACTGTTTTTTTACCAGCTTTTTGAGATAAGGATGGTAAAAGAACATTTCTCTGTGAAGCAAGGAAAAAAAAATTGTTGACCTTTTAATAAAAATGATGTAGATAAAGATTATTTCACACACACATATACGTGCCCTTACAAGTTCTTTCCACTTCTGTACACAAAGCAGTGTGCTTGCTGATCCCCCCAAAGACAACTTTTTGTAAAACCAGAGCCTCTTGTTTAAGAACTCTTTGGGCTACATAATGTAACGTAAAGTTTGTCTATTATTATTTCTTAATGCTACCCACCTTGACGGAACATGCAGAGTGCTTGGCTCTGAAGAAAAGCCTTGAGAAGCATTTCATTTTTTGTTTTTCCTTTTTTTAAAAAAAAATTTAAGAGACAGGGCTCATCTGAAGATGCATTTAAAAACCAAAACATCGCATTTTGTATCTGAGCATATATTTAAAATATCCATAGTAAAAATATGTCCCATTCAAAAGACCTATTAATTTTGAATTTTAAATTGCACTAGCCTATTGTCTTCTGCTTATACATATGGATTCTGTTCACAAGGCGACACTTGGTACCTAGTGTTTTAAATGGTGACTAGCACGAACCAACATGATACACGTAGTAGACAGTATGTATGAAAAGAACATGAAACCCGGCCCCATACAGAAATGCAAATGATACTTGATCAAAAGGCTGCACGTTCTTAAGTGAAGGATCCAGTCAAAATAAAACCTTCACTTTAGGAGAAGGCAGAAGGAATTCCTACACGCTTTGTTTCCAATTGATTTAGGAAAAATCTAAATGTATCAAAAAGTACTGTTGATTATTGTCCAAGGAGAAATTGCACAAATGTGTCTTTCCTCGGAATTCTCTGCAGCCAGCCATCAGAGCTCTGCGGCCGTGCACCTGACTGCAGCAGAATCAGGCTTGATGGTTACGGTGGGTGACAGAAAGGGGCCACTGCAAGTGCTATTATGCAGTTTGCACGGGGAGATTTCAGCACATTTCAGCTTTGTCTAGTTATGCTAGGTAGTTGTGTGTGTGTGTGTGTGTGTGTGTGTGTGTGTGTTTCTTTTCTTTTACTAATAGTTATGCATGGCTTCCAATACTGAAATCCAACTTGGACTCTGTGACCACCATTACAGCACCCTGTGTTTAAGATTTAGCATTATTTGACAGATTTTCAAGTTGCTTTGGCATTTCAATCTGCTTTAGAGTTGTAAATAAAATTCACACATTCATGCCTTTGTGCCTGTGGTCCTCTTTGAAAAAGATGTAATTCCACTTTATCCCTTTATTTTAATTGTAAGCTCTGAGAACATTTTACAAAATACGAAGGTTTTCTCCTAATTTATAGTAGAAATACATGCTCAGTTTAAGGCTTTTGTGAAAATTATCGATATTTAGGACTAAGTGGATTCCTCAAAGCTTGTCTTTTGTGTTTTTAAAATATAACATGTACATTTTTCTTTAAAATTGAGTGTGTCTTATTACACATGATTCTGAAATTTGGAGTTATTTGCAATTATTTTATAATAAGTACAATTAGATCTCTGCATAAAAGGTGGAGGAACATTCTACAGACATTAAAGAGGAGAAAAAAAATGCCAAGATTGAAATTTTAAAGGGTTAAGATAAACACATACAACCAGTTATTATTTTTTTAAAAACAGTAATTACGCTTAAGAAAAAAAATGTTTTAAAGCATTTCATAGAGGACACAAATAAAATATTTGGAAAACTAAGATTTTGTCCCAGAAAATCTTAATTGGTCATCTTCTCTCCCCATTGCATTCTCACCCCACACCAGAATGTTCTTTTGAAACACAGGTTAAAAGGGATGATGGGGCCTCACATCACTGTTCCACATTGCCCTAAACTTTCATTACATTTAAGAGAAAGGCAAGCCACACAACTCTGTTCCCTGATATATTGTTGAGTGGGCCGTCTAAGGTTCTATTTTCCACGTAGGGTCAAGACTGCTGACATGGGATTAATCAGCTACTCCTCCTAAACCATGAATCAGAACAATTGCTTTCAGTTTCATATGGTACAACTGCCTGGAAATAGAAGAGTTGGAAAGTGAGAGAACATACCAGGAATGTAGAAAAGAAAATGTTAGTGGGTAGTTGTAACTCCAACTTGGCTTCCTGTGATTTGGAACAGTAATCAAATTAAAAGGATGAAATATATGTTCAACCAAGTGATTCTGGAACATCTTTCCCACCTTTTGTCTTTTCCCTTCGAGATCTAGTTCTTACCTCAATTGTGACATTTTATAAAAACTTCCCACTTGACTCTCTTTTGGTAGGCACCATTTATGTTCAAGTCCACATTTAAACATGTCTGCTGACCCAGGGTTAAATTCAAGGAAGCCTGTGCAAAATGCGTGCCGCTCTTCTGCATACATATTGCAAAGCCAACACTGTATTTAACCTCTCTGTGAATGTTTGCATTACAGAATTGGAAAATACTAGGTGCAAATGTCTGTGTAAAGGGAAACTGAAATCCTTCACTATTAGAGAGGAGTGTGACAAGCTTATTTTCATACAAGGACACACTTACATTTAAATGGCCTTCCTCCTAAATGAGATTGCTTCTTTTACTAAAAATGATATGAAAATGGACACTTAATGATCACGCTTGGAAAAAATAACTGTCTTTTGCCTTATACATGATATTCAGAGAAAACCAAGAATTATTTTTCTTGGGGATAAAATATCACATGCAAAAGCTTTTTCTATTTGTTAGCATTAGAATTGGATTTTCTCAGGAAAGCAAGTGTTAAGACTATGTAATATAATATACAACCAGGGTACATGGGCAAAAGTGATTAATAATTGTGCCATAAAAATGCACTAATATTTTATTAGAGAATAGAAAAACATAGGGAATTTTTCAAAATAAAAATGTATTCTCAATTATTAAATTTAATATTATTCAATAGCAACATTTGTTAAATTTTGAGATAGAGTTCCCTAGAAAATAGTCCTGCCATGATTAAAAAAGTGAATAGATGTTTTTATGTTGACAGATTTTTTAACGTTAAAAGAATTTGTTATTCAAAATGTTAGGAAAAAATTATATATAAATATAATAATGTGCAAATAGTCATTTATAAATGTAATTATTTCCTGTGTACCCTGAGATCTACTTTTACATAACTGATTGAAGATAAAAACTTATTCTGATGTTTTGTGATGCTACCACAAGTGTTCATAGCATAAAATATAACACAAAGAATATTCAAATTGGTAGTAAATACTGCAAAAATTATGTCTAAGGACCAAATGCATTCACCATATACTCGAATTGTATTTTATCTTAGCCACATACATAGTACATATGGCAATTAGAGGTATGTAATTATTAAAACATACTGCAGAATTAATGCATTAAATGAAATGGAATTATTCCAAACGAAATGTATGTAACATTAAAATTATATATTTTTATTTTAACATGCAATAGTAAATACTCATTTTATACCAAAAAAATTCTATAGTTATTTTAAATGCAATATTTAGTCTATCTGTATTAAAGAAGATAGAATGACATAAGAAAGACGTGAAAGTATCTGTAACCTTGTCATAGGATTTCTTCTTCTCCAAAAGAATTTTCCCTGTAACTCTAAGACGTTACTTGGAAACAAGTGTATAGCTGTTATCATCACCTCTTTAAGGTTAGAACAGTATTCAAAGTATTTTTGTAAATATAAATATTTATTCAATTAAATAGTATGGGGATTGAAATTAAGGCTATATTATCTCTTCAGCGAAAAATACTTTTGTTTGACAGAAAAAAGTACAAAATAATGTGAACATAAATTAGCCCTGCATAAGTAATTACAAGAAGCACTGTTTTTGGAAATAGCTGACTTATTTTTACCTAAATGGCATAAAAGATTGATGCATTTGATAATTGATGAAATATTTGATTATAAAAATAATTGGTTATAGTGTAATTCAAAATGACTATTTAACAGAACTCTTGACAGTGATTTATAAGATGTTTGATAAAATCACTGCCAAGTTTTCAAATTGTACAACGTGGTCTAAATAATTGGTAAAAGGCTATTTAGAATGATTTTAATCTTTCTTCATGTTTTTATTAATATTTGTAATAAAAGTAAAAACGTGATATAAGTATTTCCAAAGAACTCCATAAATGGACCTAGGTTCTCTGTTTTCTCTCTCTCTCTCTCTCTCTCTCTATATATATATATATATTTTTTTTAACATTTCCAGGCTTCCTTCTAATTTGGAGCATTTAATGTTGTTCTTTTTATTTCAAAAGAAAATCCATAGTATCAATATTATTGCCCTAATACTTGAAGGAAAGCATCATATGAAGTGATTTATGTAACAAATGGTATTCTGATCCTTTTTTTGAGAATGAGAATATTCTGCTTATCCAAAATCAAACAACACATGCTATATATATTTTTAAATGATTTGATACAGTTGGTCAGAGATGAAAACACATGCCATGAATCTCAGAGTAAAATCAGGGTAACCAGGTACAAATAAAGATGAACAGGTTTAAGGCTTCGTATTATACCTGAGTACAATTTCTGCCAGACAAAGTCAAACTGCTGCAGAAATACAGAAGTGCTCACAAAGGGTGTGGTGTCAGAGAGGCGGCAGGAGAGAAGGGAAAAGGGGGCCTTGATAACCTTTAGGAAGGCAACCAATCCATTGATGTGACTCCTACCTTTCTGCACAGAATGATCTGCACTGAGAAAGGCTGGACATCCAGAGCAAAGCCACACTCAGCCTCTAGACCCTTCCTACCTTGTCCTCAATTATAGATGACCTTTAGGCAAAGAAGGAAAAAGAAATAATTCTTTACCATTCAATGGAACAAAATTAGTATTTTCGAATTGCTGTGTATACATGCACAACTGGACTGCGGGCCATTTTTACTTGCTGTTTCTTTACCTACATTTTGTCTGCTTTCTGCATACAATTTGGGAAAAGAATTTTTAATTATCACGTATACCTTTAGACAATATAATCAATACTTAATATGCTTTACAAATTCTGTTTTAATCTACATAAAAGAATCAAGAAGCATGTGTGAAAATGATTTATAAAGCAGATTTTTTTCCTGTAAATAATTTAATTGGTGTAAAACCTTGATTTCTTCTAACGAAAATAATATCAAAAGGGTTGTTAATCACAGTAAATCCAAAATATTATTATCTCTACTTGGGAAAAAAATCCCTTAAACTATTTGTTTAGCAAATATATGAATGATACCTTGCAATTAGAAAACTATAGAATATAATTAGAAGAAGAGAGAACTCTGCTGGCCAACTAAGAATCTTTTAAATATGTATCTAAAAAGGACTTTAGTATTATTAAAATCACCTTTAGCTTTATGTACAATTTTTTATTTGTAGCACAAATAAAAAAGCTTTTTAGTTAAATGTTACTCTAAAAATCCACATGAAAGAATCAGAACTACCACCTGAGAATAAATGTATTGTCACACAGGAAGAATTTTTAAATATCAGCACACTACATATAGGTAGTATTTGGTCAATACAATTCCTCTTATAATTTGGAATTTACTCTCAGAGACTCTAAATCACGTAAATTATCTAATCTCTACTAAAATCATTGCTTGAATCTGTTAAGAAAAATATTTTAAAGGTTTTATATCTTTAAAAATCATTTATGTCTTTCTTGCCTTGTACCAGAGAGGTAACACTTTAAAAGTTTTCACAGAATCCCTTTTGTTCAAAGAAAAACATCTTTGTAATTATTTTTTCCATTTTTTAACCCACTGTGTTAAATCTGAAAAAAATAGAAAAACAACGTGTAATAAGAAAACACATCATCTACGATCCTAACAACCATAGGCAACTACTGGAAATATTTTGGAATATTTCCTTCCAGTCTTTTTTTTTCCTAGGATTTTGCTTCTTATATAAATTTAATATAATAAATTCTACCTAACTTAGTATCCCATGCTTTTACTCCGAAGTATGTTATTAGAATTTTCCCACATCATTGCAAGCCCTTTATAAAAAAAAATGTAAAGATTCTATGATAGTCAACCATATGAAAATGTTAGGTAAATCACTTTTAAGGGAATAAGGAAGGACAGTTGTTATTTGAACAATGTTATGGTAGATACTTTTGTGAAGATAATAATGACCCTGGGTTCTTTGTTTTTCTTCCTTTTACTTTTACAGTTTAGAATTTTGTCAGTTATTTAAGACAAAGGGGAAAAATTTTAAACACTGAGTTATAGTGAAAATGTTTACCAGATAAATAGCTCAGCTTAAACAACACATCTTGCCAAAAAGCTTGCAAAGCGCTCCTCAGTTGGGGGCATGTGAGAAGGCCTGTAATAAGAAGAGCTGGGATTTGCTGGAGCCAAAGCTTACAGAAAGAAGAATCTGCAGGTTTAAAAGGTAATGCTATAATCTTATATTTATTCGGAGCAAACCACAGACGTGCGGTGTGACCATCCGCAAATGTCATTTAAAAAGGATACATAGCTATGAATTCCATATTCGTTTCAGATAACCTTGTTGTTTTGTATGCTGAGATGATACTGGTGTGTGTGTGATGTATGTACATTCACCTTAAAATGTTGTAGAGAATCAAAGTCACAGGAACTGCTAAATGAAATAATGAGGAAAATGTGCAATCAGGTGTGTAGACAATGTGTCCATTTTTAAATACTTACGAATGTTGCAGGTACATAAAGATCTTCTTTCCTTGCCCACTTTCTCACTATAAAAAATTCCCCGGAAGAAAGCAATGGCCCATTTGTATCAATGTGGTTTCAGAGATATTTAGGAAACATCTTGCCAAAAAACCAACAAAATCCCATCTTTATTAGATGGTATTTATACATAGGGGCAAATATTTTTTTCTCCTCTTTCACTGATCACTCTAATTGACTGAAATGACTTGATGCTAAAGATACAGTGGAATATCTTAAAATAAATGTAATGATCAATTTAACGATTTGATTGAATTTTTGTTTAACTGAACAGTTATTTTGCTTAATTGACCATCTTAGTTTGGGGGATGTATTGTCTCTGTGTGTGTGTGTGTGTGTGTGTGTTGAGAGAGGGATGATGGGTAGGGAAGCTTCATGCCTAAGGAGAAGTAGAAATGATCACAGATGCAGAAAGTATTTAAAATAACGCATGCAGGCATCTCTGAAGCCTTGATTACAAGTGTCAAATGTTTCTCACATGTTTCAACTATAAAATGATCCTGGCTCCATACTTCAGAAAGCCAAAATATATGGTATTTGAATGTTTAAGATCTAAGTGAGGTATTAATTGTGCTCTTTCTCATTGGAGTTTATTTTCAAAGCAAAGTGCACAGGATATATTTAGAAATATGGTTCGATATATCCATGCTTGCAAAGGGGAAGTAGGTTGATTTAAATGATTTTATAAAAATGAATATGTCCTAAGATGTGCCCTCTCAGTGGTTTTGCTGGTTTATTTTAATATGAAAAAAGTAATCTAATCTCTGCTTGTTAAGAAGATTATGTAATGTATTAATTTATTTAAAATCAGGATACTCTTGATATCATGTGAGTTCCAGACATGCAAAGCAGAGAAAGAATTATCAGCCCAAACACAAAGAAAGGGTTTAAGCTTGAGTATCTGTTTTATTGCAACCCTCATTTTGTAAAGTAACAAAAGGTGTCATTCTTCAGTTAATGAGAAAAGTAATAGTTGCCATTTTTTCCCGGCAAATCATCAAATGGAAGAATGAGGAGCACTAAGGAGAGTGAAAACTAAAGATGTTCCTTCCCGTTTTCTTTGGGGGTGTAAAGACAGATTGTCCTTTTCCCATTTATTTTGTACCAGGAAGTTAAGCTTTTTGTGTGGATAATTTAATTACCTTCTATACCTCATGGATTTAGAACATTTCGAGGAATGTCTCCACTTTCCTTTTCCCCTCCATATCTCACATAGGATGTGTGATAGAAATCTTTGAAACCCTAGTGTTTTCACATGAGGCTAATTCCTTGAAGTTATAATCTTTGTCTTTCTAAGGGCAAGTATGTGTGAATTAAAAATTCATATCTTAGTCTAGTAAAATATATTCGACCCTCTTACAACACTCAGTACATACTTGTTTTCACTTAGTTACTTCCTTCTAAGATACTACAATCAGTTCCACTGGCAGATCCCATTCAAGCACCATATAATTGTTTCCTCATTTGGGGCACCAAAATTATATAAAACATAGAGGCCCGAGTATAAAGCAATAAAAGCGATCTAACAGAAAAACCTCAAACTTACATTTTCAAATAAGTCTTTTGATTTAGAGGCATCACATCAGGAGCCTGTATTTATTCCATTTGTGTGGCCATTCTTCTCTTTAAAATTACATACTTGGTGGGCATCCTGCTTGTAAATCTGCAGTGAGGTCAAATTATTGTGTATTGAGAGGATTTGTAATATCATTCAGTGCCAATACTGGTGGACAGATAGGTGATCTAGCTTGTTTTAGGTCATGAAGCAGAATAAGAAAAGAAAGATTTTAAGAGTCTGGGTGATATAATCAGTGACCAGTCTTCTTGTGTGAGTCATGAACATATTCAGAAGATAGTTCTAAAAGATGAGTTTCAAAACAAGTTATGAACAAAGACAGTAGAATGTATGGCTCCAAGATGGCTCATTTAAAGGACAATACTCATTTGGTTATATGCATATTAATTTGCTACTTTTAAATGTATCTACTCATTACTTTACGGCAACACTTTGCATGACTTTCACTGCATTTGTATCTTGAAAGAGAAAAAAATTATGAGCAGAGAAGTTAGAAACTGGAGTGACAGTATATTCTGTAGCTTGGGTTCCAGCCAGTTAACTATTTTCTCCCAGGACTGCCATTTGTAAAGAGTGAGCTTTTGCACTTCGTCCCACCTCACTGGCTTTTGCGTACAGAGTTCTTTATTTGGTCATGTCTTCCATTAGTCACACGAGAGAGTCAGTCTTATTACCTAGGCATCACAGTTTTAGACCCCGAAAATGGTATTACCCAGTTTGGAATGTTTGGTTTATGGATTAGACTTGCTTTGAATGAATTATCATTCTTCCTCAAACCAAAATAATCCTCAGAGAAAAAAGGTCCTCAGTCTTTGATGGTAGTCTATAATTTGAAGAACATTTCACAGGTTGTGAAAAATAATTCCAAAATTCGCTTTTAGTAATGTTTTGATCAATGCCCACTCACTGGTTTTAGATGACTTTTTGAAGGGTAGAGCCCTGAGTGTCCAGTTCCTGATGTGTGTGTCTAAAACATTTTCACAACATTTTATTTTCAAACACCTATTTATTGCAGAACACACAGTTATGAAATTTTAAATGTAATAACTGTAAATCATATGATTGCTTTGTCTCTATGAATAATCCCTTATTTAGGGTTTAAATTCAATTCAGAATAAAAACTAGATTAAAGGACATACTAAAACTAACTTTAATTGTAAAGTAAAATCATTCTAAGATGTAATCTTTTATTACCTTTTGCCCCTCCCCCCCGTTCCAGGAAAATGGGTTGTTAAAAATATCATTTATTTTGGGGCTCAATTGTTATTTTTGACCATAAAAGTTTAGAATACGAAAGAACTAATGTATTTCACGAAGCCCTGTGGGAGACGAGTAGAAAAAAAAGCACCTCAAACTTAGAAATATTAGGTTTATCTATATATAATTATGAACATTTTATCTACTGACTTAAATTAGTTAAATGTCCATGTATATAGGACGCTGTTTGTCCAGGGAGCCAACAAATCCATTGAGTATTCCCCTGGGCCAATTTCTTTTGCGTAAGTTTGGATATTTTGAAAGGTAAATATGTGGAACATTTTAATCCTTTTTAATTTCCTCTTGCTTTATTTTACTTAGATGGAGAAAACTACAAATTCCATTGGAAGAAAATTGCTGTGAAAAATCTTGTTAATCCATTATTCTACCTCCTAACCATTAAGGCTTAAAAGCCAACTTCAAGAACCACTTCTACTATGTGCGGGGCTCCAGAATTTTCTGCACATCCTGGCAAAGCTTCCCTCCTATCTATCACCCCACACACACACCCTGCCCACCCCACCACTTCAGATTTCCTATAACACCAAACATTATCAGGCAAAGTTCTAAAAACTTTGGATAGGTTATTTTCAGAGCGAGAAGAATTTAGTCTAATTCCATATTCTGTATGTGAGGTAACCATGACCCAGATGTGGAAGAGGTGATTTGCTCAAGGTCACTTAGTTGGTATCTTTAAAGTGTGAAGAACTTTTCCAAACAGTATCTCTTTGGACACATCACCCTACTCCATGGATAGTGGAAAGAGAAATATAATCTCTCTCTTCTTTTGCGTGTATCTCTTTGTATTTAGCTGATCCAATGCTGTTTACTATCTAAAGAGATCTGGAACTCATTCTGGCTTTTTTTTTTCCCCCTGATCATGCAAAGATACATTTTTCTCAAGGGAATAAGAAAGAAGTCAAGACTAAAATAGGTCAAGCTTTGAAACCACCAAACTGGAGCTGATTCGAAACTTTTCCAATGCAGTCAGTGCCCCCTCACTACCAGTGGTGATGGTAGCCAGGAGCAACTTGTCTCGGGAGCCCCCACCAGCACTGCGGCAACGCGGGTGGGGGCTGGGGGGCTGTGACGGGGCAGCGGCTGCCTGCGCAGTAAATCCTTTAAGGAGACCACAGGGCTTTTCAGGATGTTCATTGCGTGCTTCCTTATTTGGAATTCTGCTTATGCTGCTAACATTAGCATAGATTTTCCTTAATGAATGCTTTCCAGCTGAAAGATGGTGAAAGATATACTATGTGAATCTTTTTAATATTAGTTCATTAAATTAAAACAGTTCTGACTTGCAATGAGGCCTTTTCCTTTTGATGTTATGCTCGGGTTTGCAGATAATGTCCATGACAATACATGTGTGTCCTACAAAGATGATTTTTTTAATCACAGTCATTTAGTGTTAGCACTCTTGTATAATAATTCGAGAGCTTTTCTGTCAGGTAACACAAAAGTTATAACATAAAACTGTGGCTATTCTATAATGTGGATCCAGGCAGTTAGTTGAAATCATTTCTTTCCCTAAAACTCGGTCACCAGCTGCCAAAAATATATATACTTTGCTTCTTACCAGCATTAAGTTAAGCTATTTCCCCCATTTGCTTGTAAATTATGGTTGGGGGGAGACTTTCTCAAAATCCCCCTATGCAAAACCAAAGGGAAAACATCACCACATTCTTGATGATCGTATTGACTAAATCACTCCCAAATTAGACGCCTTAGAAATCACATGCTACACAAATAGCAAATATTCAATTCATGCATTGCCTGAAGGCTTTGGACTGCATTACCCTGAATATCCATCACAGAAACAATAGAATAAAATGATTCCGCAAGGTTAGAGAAATCAAACCCACTCAGCCACTTTTCACAAGGAATATTTGGATAACCAAAGCTTGATGCAAATATTTGTTACTAGCCATTATGACAAGCTGGGGACATTCCATGATCTTATTAGTATCTAGTCATTCACAGTTTGCTTCTTCTGTATCAAAACATGCACACAGATAATAGGAATAAATTGTTTATTTCCCATGTTACTAGGCAATTATAAATATTTCAGCAAAAGGGTTATATGGTGCCAAGGTTAGAATCTAATAGAATAATTCAAGATGCAAATGCCATCGTCTAGTAAGCTAATGCCAGTGTTCCCAAATAGTCCTCATTTGATTGGCTTCTAGAGAAAAGACTTAGAATAACGTATGCAGTAGCTTTTAGAAAGCTGCCAGCCTATCACTTATCACTTCCGTGGGATCTCTTTCATTTGTTCTTCCCTGGATAGTATTCATAGGCGATCGTGTTATATACTGCCCATAGCTATTAACAGCTGAGAACTACTTATTTCAATTCTAGAATATTTTAAACACAAAAAGTAAAGAGTTACCAAGCTACAGGTTTATCTCACCACTTCTCTTATATAAGAATTTTAGGAAACTCTGCCTAATTTAGCATGGTAGGCAACTTTTGCTACTATTGTTTTTCATAATTTCTGGAATGGTTTGCAATAGCAAATATGTAAGGATTTATTAACAGGTTAGATAGTCTCTGAAAAATAAAAATATCGTTACAGAATCATGGAAAAAGAAGGGGCTTGAGGACTTACTGAGGCCAACCATCTCACTCTGCAGGTCAAAGACAACGTGCTGGTGAAATAAAACAACTTTTCCTGAACTGAAGTAGATCTTTGGCAGTAGATCCAAGACCAGCACCAAGGCCACACGATACAGTGGTTGATGCAGTGCTTTTTATACCATATTACTTTTTTGCCTTTTTCTTTCCAGAACTAGTGTTTGTGTGTTTGTTTATTTGTTTGCTTTTTCAGGAAGGGTGAATAAGGAGAGGCTATTTAAATGACTACCTACCCCCTTTCACATTCAGCTGTGTCACTCATAATCCCCTATCCCTATGGAAACACTCAGCTCTTCTATGCCCCACAATCATTGCCTTTATCCTCTACCCTTTTCATGACATTTCCTTTGGTGTTCTTTCCATTTTACAGATTATAAAAAGGATTCTTAAAATGCTGTGGTTCTTTTTCGGAGGTTCTGGGATACACAGGAAGGATTTATGATATTTCAAAACAGGAATCTTTCTTCAACTTCTAAGAGGTGGAGCAGACAGAGGACAGGACATCCTTCTCAGCAGTCACTGGGATTTACCTCCAGGATGAAAATCACGGGTAGAGTTTTCCAGAAGGCCTAGGCTATTTTGTGATTAAATTTTAATCAGTGAACTCTTTATCAGTTAAAAATAGTATGTCTTGTGCCCATTCTGCTAGAAGAGTTATAAGAGATGAAGAACAAAACAAACTCTCCTCTTAGGCAACAGTTGAAGGAAAGAAAATAAAATAGAGGACCAGGCCAGTTGTCCTAAATCGTAAATCTAAGAAGCGTGGACAGAAACAAAGAGTATATTTGTGTCACTTTAGTATTCATGTAGCATTAATTAATAACTCACATTAACACTCATATATATTAGTTCAGTTGGTGTGGGTGTGTGTACGTGTGTGTGTGTGTGTGGTGATAGTAGTGAATATCTCATGTTGTATCTTGGATTTACAAAAGTTCAGAGCTGTTCCAAGAAAGAGCACTTTTTATTTCTTTCCAAAATATTATTCCAAAGAGTGAAGGAGGTAAATATGTCACTCGTGTGTAATTGTCAAAATGAAGAAAAATCCATTTAACTGGTGAAGGTTGTTCAGCTCAACACTGGTAGATCCCAGATGGGAATACAAACTTCTGGAACACAGCCTTTAAAGGGATAGCATCCAAAATTTAAAAATATTAATTAAAACAGTTCAGCCTTTGAGATTCACATTGTTTGCATTTTTATATAGTTTGTTTATTAGCATAATAGTTTTTCTGGGCATATCAGTATATATATATATATATATATATGTAAAATATGTTATAAATGCAAACACAATTGTTAATCAACATAATAAGATGCAAGAGCTAAAACTTTATAGAACTTTATTCCACCTCTTAAAAAAAAAAAGAAAAGAGATTCCAGACTAAAGGCACAAATGGTACAAAGTAGGCTACCATGGAGTACTCAGAAACTGAGCCTGAAGCCCGTTGTATTTAACATTTCCCTTTAGAGTGGCAAAAATATTTTAGTAGGGGTGTTTCTTGATTTTTAAAGGCATACAAGGGTTGGGACACCCAATCTTTAATGCGTAATGAAATGGCAATTTTCCAAGAGCTGTAAGACTGCTGCTAATTAGCACATTAATTTATAGAAATGAAATTCTCTTTGCTGTTCCCCAGTGCTCTGCCTGAGAAATGCAACAGGATGAAAGAACATGACAAATCCAAGTGAAATTTACGTGCTTAAAAATAAAAAAAGATACAGAAATAATTCCTTGACCTTATTCCAACTTTTCTGACCCTCCGTCATGGGTGACATTTTTCCACAGAGCCCCTAGATATGAACTTCTCATTCTGTCAGACTTAAATTCTAAAGGCAAGTTTACAAAGAAGAGTACACCCATCTCTTTACTCCTGGAGTTGGACACTCCTGGCTAGAAGGGCCAAGGTCACGACTCAAGGGAATGACTTTCATTTATTCTTGCATTCACTCTTAAGTTTTGTCACATACATTTTCTTAACAAAAATAAAAACTTTTATTTCTGTTTTTTTAAAAATTTTTTTCCTTCATACAAAATCTATTAATTATTTTTAGTTTTAACTAATTTTTATGGTTAACCCAATTAAAAGAATGAATCTTTTCTCAAAGCCAAGTCAATATTTCAAAAGAAATTGCTGGTTGAATAGAAAAGCAAGGCTCTAATTTCCAGGAATGTTATATTCAATTTACATTTTCTTATAACCTTGTTACTCTGAAAATAAATTTAATATAATAAGTACTTTCAGATATGTGTGTATGTACCCACTCTTATTTTTACATAGATACATACATATATACATATATCTGGCTATAACGCCTTTGGAAGGATACAGCCTGCGAAACCATAAGTAGTAACCCTGGTTATAACCCATTACTAAGTGGTAAAATCAATCTTATGAAAAATAGAATAAAACAGAAAATAAGAGAATTCATTTCATGTAGTAAAGATAAGAACTGTTCTGTGAGATGTGTTTATCAGTTATGTGAATGTGTGTCAGTGTGTGTATCATGATGTATTATGTATTTGTTACTGTGAATTATGGTCATAACAGTTGGGAAGATCTTCTAATAAAGCAGCATAAAAGGAGCATAGAGGGCTTCCCTGGTGGCGCAGTGGTTGAGAGTCTGCCTGTCGATGCAGGGGATGCGGGTTCGTGCCCCTGTCCGGGAAGATCCCACATGCCGCGGAGCGGCTGGGCCCGTGAGCCATGGCCGCTGAGCCTGTGCGTCCGGAGCCTGTGCTCCGCAACGGGAGAGGTCCCAACAGGGAGAGGCCCGCGTACAGCAAAAAAAAAAAGGAGCATAGAAAAAAACAGAGTCTACATATGAAATGCACCGCTTAATTCACGTGTTCAATAAATATTTATCACTGGTACGACAGTGAAGAAGACAAAGTTTGTGGAATCATGAAACTTATGTTACAGTGAAAAATCAGAAAATACACCGGTAAACAAAACGTATATGTGATATAATCTTTAGTGATAAGTGCCATAAAGAAAAGAAAAAAGAGAAGAGGCTTAGAGAATGAAACCAAGGGTAGGAAGAGGTTTATTGCAATACAACTGTAAAGGGGAATCACGGAGGTGATGTCTGATCAGGAACCTGAACGGTGTGAGAGCATTTCAACCGAGGGCACAACAAAGCAAAGTCCCCAAGGTAAGAAAAAGATTGGCGTGTATTGAGGAACTGCAAGAAGGACAGTTTGAGTGGACTGGAGTGACTAAAGAGGAGAGTGGTTGAAATGACACAGAGAGAGATGCAGCTGCCGGCTCTGTGGACACTTGTTAGCTTTGCAAAGAACTCTGGATTTCACCCTGAGTATGATGGTGAAGTTGCACGTAGAACTAAGGCAGGATTTCCATTTCTTATAGAGCTCTCTAGGTACTACGTGAAGAATAGACTAATGTGAAAATGGTAGAGAAAAAAGAGAGAGAGAGAGAGACTAGTATGAAGCCTATAGAAGTAGAGAAAAAACAAGATGACGAGAGCTAGGAGGGCAATGATGGAAAAATGAGAAACAGCTTGAGTCGGAATACATTTTGCCCAACAGGACCTGCTGACAGAGTAAGTGATGAATATGAAGGAAAGAGAAGTAACAGCAATGAAGTTTTGATTTTTGATCCTAACAATTCTGTAAATGGTGGTGGTCTCATACTGATATGTAAAAGGCTTGACAAGGAAGAGAGGATTGGGGGTGGGTGATTGGGTAATTAGACACTTGTGCTTTTTCCTCCTCTTAATATATTATCATTATGATAGTATTCAAATAAATACTGATTAAGAAATTGCTAGGATCCAGGCTCTGTGATAAGTGTTGGGAATATAAAGTCAAAATAAAACCACTGTTTATGCAAAGAAAACAAAAACAAAACTAGAAATTTTAGTATGACATAACTTGTACTATCATAAGTATATGAAGAGGATATTTGAGCAGCAGAGAGTAAAGAATTTATATGAGTTTGAGAGATTATCAAGTATCTCCAATAAAGATGAAACTGGAGCTGTGTTTTAAAAGATGAGTTGAAATCAACAAGAATAACAACTCGTAGGAGAGACAGAAGGATGCTGGGGATGTGTAGACGTGTATGGGCAAATGCATAGAGAAATGAGGCACAATTGTTTGGAAAACTAGAAGCTCACAGGATGAAAGGTCTGTGCTGAGTATTGGCAAACGAAGAGCTGAAATGCTGGGCAGGGGCAAGATCGTAAAGAGTTTTGTCTAGAGAGACAGGAGTTTGATTTTTACTGCAATCTATAAAAACGCATAACAGGATTTAAATCAGGGGGAAACAGTGTGATTAGGTAACCTGAAGAGGATGAAGCTAAAGTCAGATAATACAAAAAGAATGCTTTTACATTAATCAAGGATAGAAACGGTGCGATCCTAAAATAAGGCCCTGATAGCAGGGATTGGGAAAAAGGAAATTAAGTTCCCACTCTGTTTAGGAAAATAGACACTGTAAGGTGAGTGATCTATGAGAGAGGTAGATTATATCAATCAGTGGGCGTTGAGAGTGCAAGCAGATTACACTTCAGATCCATTTTATGCCTGGTCAGGAAGTACTTAAAGAGGTCCAATCATAACTACCTAAACAGATCACTTGCCTAGCTCTAGACTTCTCTAACTTAGATTCTTGCTGAGTCCTAGACACTTGACACTTTGGGCTCTTAGGTCCTGATTTCTACTATAATAAGCTGTCTGATCTTCATTTTTCCTTTGACCTGTACACTTCCTGCTGCTCCATCACAAGTAGTGCGTGGTAGAGTCAAGAACAGTGCCAGAGGGCTTCCCTGGTGGCGCAGTGGTTGCGAGTCCACCTGCCGATGCAGGGGACGCGGGTTCGTGCCCCGGTCCGGGAAGATCCCACATGCCGCGGAGCGACTGGGCCCGTGAGCCATGGCCGCTGAGCCTGTGCGTCCGGAGCCTGTGCTCCGCAATGGGAGAGGCCACAGCAGTGAGAGGCCCGCGTACCGCAAAACAAAAAAAACAAAAAAAACCAGTGGTGTAGACCTCACACCTGGTTGCCAGATTAGCCAACCAGCTATTTGACCTTCAACAGATGTCAACCTTTTCAGAATATAAGGGTTTTCATCACAGGGCTATTTGTCACTGTGAGAAATTAGAATCATTCAAAATGCCCAATAATATGTGCCCAATAATTTATTTAAATAAATTTTTTTAAATCTTAAAATATAATGCTGCATTAAAAGTCATATTTTAGAAGATTTAATAATACAGAAAATGTGCATGACATAGTCTTACATAAATACAAAGTATATTTTGCTTTAAACTATGAAAAAATAGATATATATTATAGACAAAAAACTTTGAAAAGATATTTAACAAAATATTAATGCTTATATCTATGAAAAGTGACTATGGATAATTTTTATTTTCCTCCTTGTAATTTTTCTGTATTTTTTATATTTTTTCTAATGAAAAATAGGTTAACTTTATAATCACCAGAAAAGTCATTAAAATAATCTATGGTTTTCTCATCCCAAAGAACAATTTCAAATACAGTGTAGATCTGATTAGGGCATATTCAGCAGCAAGCCCCAGAAAACTCAACTAGAAGTGCCTTAGACTTCCACTCCCACTCAGGATAAAGACAGTTGCAGGATAACGCTGCTTCCATTCTAACAATGAGAATATCGCAGATAACCTATACAACCATAACTTTGGTTTTTTGTTTGTTTGTTTGTTTTTAATCAGACCTCAGGATGCAAAGAAATGTAAATAACTGATATCTAGAAAGTGGCAAGCTCTTCCTAGGAGAAAAGAGATCCAGAACCACTTTAATACTTGGAGAAGCAGTGAGAGTAGAAGGACAGGGGTAAAGAAAAATCACTAAAATTTTTAAGGCCAGTATGGACAGGCATGACAGTTTAGAATTCAATGGGCAGTAGCCGCATACGGAATCTGCACCCACCCACCAACTCTTTCACTTAGGCTCTCCTTGAACACTCACATAGAAGGCTGAGTGGAGACAAGGGCCTGATGAAACATTGAGGGCAAGGTAGACTATCCCGTCCCCCAGAGAGTATGAATTGGTGGCTGCCTAAGGCTTGGGGAGGGCAGGAGAGCTGCGAGAGACCACCTTCTGATGACCAAGCAGGAAGGGCCAGCCAAACCTGGGGGCAGCACCAGAGAACTGAGAACCACCCCTCATGGGCACTCCAGGCCTTCACCAAAACTACCGCTTCAGCCCTCCGAAACAGGGTACATGCAAGCAGGGTAGAAAAAAGTGTCTTAAGGCACAGAAAGCTGGGGTCAACACTGGAGAGGAGAGAACACACCACAACCCAACCAACTGGCAGCATGCTGTGAACGTGATGAGACCTCCCATGGCTTGAAAGCTGGTGGTGGGCTACAAAGCACAAGAGGTGCCTAGAGTCTCCTGGGTGCTTAGATCTCCAGCTGTAATGAAGGGAATGTCTTGATGCTGATCTCAAATCATTTGAGGTCAGTGGTCAATTGACTCAAACTAAAACGACAACAGTCTCAGTTCATCTATAAATTAGATTGACTCAGCCCCCCGATTCTACTGACCTAAGAGAAAAATAAGCCTGCTTTCTTCTGAGCTTTACTATTATTTACTTCAGTCTCTACTATCCTTTTAGACACAATTCCTTGCATACAATTTTAAAAATTATGACACATATTAAGAAGCAAAGAAATATGACCAGTCAGTAGAAGCAGAAATGGAATAAATACTGGAATTCTCAGACAAGGACTTTAAAATAATTATGACAACTGTGTTAAATGAAAGTGGAAAAACTGGACAATAAGTAAACAGGGAGGAAATTTCATCAGAGTCCTGGAAATCATTTTTAAAAAGAGTCAACTGGAGATAGTAGAAATGAAAATTATGATATCAGAAATGAAGGATTCATTTGATGTGTTTTCCAGTAAATTAAACACAGAATAGAATCAGTGAATTAAAGACAAGTAAATGGAAAAAATCTAAGCTGAAGCAAAAACAGAAAAAAAGAGGACAAAGCATCTGAAATCTGTGGGACGATAGCAAACAAAGTAATATATGAATAATTGGAGTCACAGAAAAAGAGAAGAAAGAAAATGGGCTAAAAAGAATATTTGAAAAGATAATGTCCAAGAATTTGCTGAAGTTGGTAAAATAGGTCCACCATAACCCACAACAAATCCATCCACCTATAAACCCCAAGTACACTAAATACCAAGAAAATCACGCCCAGGTACATTGTAATGAAACTGCTGAAAGACAACCATTTTTTAAAAAGCAACATATAGAGGAAAGAAAATGTATTGATATTATCACGTATCCTAAGATGTCTGGAGATGGAACAGTTCTAGAAATGACTAGCTCAGCATCTCACCCAAGACAAGAAAGATTCTTTCCATCTCTCCTTTTTGCCTTATTTAACAAATAGTCTGCTCATCCTTTGAGGATGCAAACAGTCCTGCATCCTCGAAGATGTTTACGAGAGCACCAGGAAGCACATCATTGCACATGTCCAAACACCAGAAGAGAGGAAGGGTCTTTTTCTTATTTCCCTTCTTAAGAGTAATAAAACCTTCCTAGGAACTTCTTGGAAGATTGGCTCCTCCTGCTAAAACTGTACCTCATGCTCGTTCCTAAACTAATCACCAGCACAAAAGAAATAACTGATTGGCATAGATTAGTTAACATACACTCTTAAAGCATCTCCTCAAGTGCGTGGCCCTTAACACCTTTGCCAAATCCAGACTTCTTTTAGCAAAGAAGCAAAATATACACATTACTACATATCAAATATATAACCAATAAAGACCTAGTGTATAGCACAGGGAACTACACTCAGTATCTTGTATTAACCTATAACGGAAGACAATGAAAAAAAGGAATATATATACATATATATATATTATTGAATCACTTTGCTGTACACCTGAAACTAACACAACATAGTAACTCAAATATATTTCAATAAAAATTTTTAAAAAGAAGTAAAGGTAGAGTATGTTGTTGGATAGAAAACCAGAAGTATTTGGCGTTCATTAAAATGAAAATTTACAGATGCAGTAGGACAACTTTTCATACTTTAACAGAGAAAGGATGAACATAATCTTACAATTGTATTACTAATTATTTCACTACATCTTTGAGTAGTTCATATCACTATCTGATTATTCTTATATTCTTACATTTTATTCTATAATCTCTACTGGGTGTGGGAGATACTGAAAAGGCATTGTTTGTGTTCTCAGAGTTTGCTTTGTAGTTTGGGAAGACAGACCAAAAACAAGTAAGTACCATTGGAAGACATGAGAGCAGAGCATGGATCTGATTTCAGCTCCTTCTCTTACTAACTAAATTACCTTCAACAAGGATCTGTGTCAGTGAAAGGAACTAATATGTATCATATTTATATAACTGTGGTGAATTTTAAATAGATAATCCATGCAGTGATTAGCAACAGTGTTCAATAAATATTAACTTTCATTACTATTGTTTCTTAATGTGTTTACAGAGTTTAGTAAGTGCGCACAAAAAAAAAAAAAACAACGGTTGAGAAAGTTAACATTAAAATGGTAAAGCTTGATTCTATCTGGATACAAGAGCTGTTTACCTATCCTAGAAAGGATGGAGATAGTAATGAAAGGCATTTCTGGAAGAATGACCAGGATGGGAAAAGTTATAGAAGCATGAAAAATTAAGGGGTAGAGGCCCTAGAAAAGCAAATAAACCCAAGTGTAGGCTTTAAGAGTGGAGTTTAGGGCTGAGAGATGAAGATGTGAAAGAACACCGTTAAGTGTTAGACTCTATTCTCTAGGTGATAGGGAATCATTAAAGGTTTTTTTTTAAAAAAAGCTTATAATTACAGATGCCATTTCCAAAGATCATTACAATGACAGTGAGTTCAGATGGACAGCAGCAGAGAGAGACCAGCGAGATACAGTGTCTGTGCCAGAGAGACCCCATGACACAGAAGACGTGCAATAATCCACCTGAGAAATCAGGAAGCCTAAACTAAAGCCATTAGAAAAGAATGGAAAACAGGGAGCCAGTAGGAGACGTATTTTGGAAAAGCTTAATTTTTAGGAGAAAGATCAGCTTGAACACTATAAAGTTTGAAATTTATGAGAAAAAAATGTAAAGTTTATGGAATGACTTTCATTTACAGACAGTAATATAAAAGTACTATTAAATAAAGTGTTGTGTATATATTCTGCAAAATGTTTCGATTATTAGAATAAATATCTGAACAATTATTATTTGTAGCCAGTAGGTGCTATTAAGCTACTTAAAACCAGCCTGAATGTTTAAGTAAGATAAATATTTCTTTCTAGAGGAACAGAACAATTTACTTTATTAACTTAATTAAGAAGTCTTTTTTTTTTTTTTTTTTTTTGTGGTACGCGGGCCTCTCACTGTTTTGGCCTCTCCCGTCGCGGAGCACAGGCTCCGGACGCACAGGCTCAGCGGCCATGGCTCACGGGCCCAGCCGCTCAGCGGCATGTGCAATCCTCCTGGACCGGGGCACGAACCGGTGTTCCCTGCATTGGCAGGCGGACTCTCAACCACTGCGCCACCAGGGAAGCCCCCCCTACCCTTTTTATTTTAAGACACGTGTCATGTTAAAGCTCAATCCGTTTCTGGTTAAACTGTTATTATAAATTAGCATATTGTGAAGTAATAAGATTTAAAAATATCTAGTCAATCTCTATTGCTTAAATTTAAATTTCTCTCATTTCTTTTTGGAGATAAAATAAAACTGCTTTAACCTTACATTTAGGATATGGTTCTAATGAAAAGCACACATAAGTGTCCTGGATTCACCGCTTAAATTTTAAGTAAATTAACATTTCCTCTTGGACAATTCTCTTCTCCCATTAATCCTAGTGTTTTGACAATACCCTGAATCCCTTTGTCAAGTCTTTTCCAATCATTTTAGTGCAGTCTTCAGTGTTATTCATTAATCCTCATTCCATATGAAGCAAAGCAGTCCTAGGCTTTATTCCCATTTCACAGATTATTTATTTATTTGGGCAAAATTCTCTAACACATAAGGCCATTCAACAGTAATTTTTATGCAAAACTTATTACATGTATTCTTGGCTGTCAATCATAAAAATGGAAAACTTTTCTGCGTTCTATGCTTTTCTGCAACTCAGTTAAAAACACTTGAGGCTATAACCTGAAATGCTGTACATTGTTGGTGATTTAGTTACATTTATCAAGTACTGAGCAATCCCATACTATAGTTTTTTAATATTGTAATAGTCCAATCTCTTTATTAAAGTATTATATTCTAGGATCATTTTGGCTTTAAGAGTCTAAGGAGTATAAAAGACAGTGTGGACCAGTTAGAAAGATATTTAGACCAGTAGCAGGGCTTCAGTCTTGGTTCTGCCACTGCTGCACTTCTATGGACAGTTCTTGGAGAGCTTTCTGCATCCATGTGCACATCCCTAAACTGGAGAACACAGTCCCTGGATCTACTTTATTCAAAGGATGCTGTGTGAATGAATGCAACAATTTGTCTGCAGATAATGAATGAAAGAAAAATGATTCTTATTTTATAACCACGATGCGGAGGACCTCCTGTAGATCCTCTACTGGCTTTCATAATAAACAAAGAGTAATTTCTGAATCTCTATTTTTCACAATACCTTATAATACTAATTCCTTTGATTCACTGCTTCCTGATCCTTGTAAAATGCTTGGATTAGCTGGTTTCTGATCTCTGCAAAATGCTCTAGGTAGCCACAGAATTTCTTTCAGCTGCTACAATTTCCTCTTTATTTTGTGTTCATATACAGCAAAGCTAATGCTATCCATTAGAGGTGAAGTAACTAAATGTGTCTGCTAGATACTTGGATCTAAGGTACAAATAAACTACACCTTACTTCCCTCTGACAATTGCAATCATTTAGAATGCCTCCTCTACTCTCACCAGAAAGGCCACTATTCAAAAACAGCTATATAAAATATGAAAATAAATTATTTGAAGGTGGGCTTCTCTGTGCTAAATTAAACACCATTATAACAACCAAATTAAAATAAGAGCACACAACAAGATGAATATATATATATTTATTTACATAGTTTCCAAATAGTGAATTAACTTTGGAACTTTGGTAAGAGCTCTTAGACATTTCAAGATTCTGATATTTACATTCTAATCTGAAGTTCAAGCTGGGCTTATACCCTTGGTACTTTAGAGCTACTGCCAGGGCTGTAATAGAAGCCTGGTGTCTGCATGCAAGAACTTACTTTAAAAGCTTGAGACTCTCGTTATTACCCAGGCTACAAACCCATACATATCTTTATTTGAAAGACATTAACAATGTATTAATTTACAGTCTGCTTTTCTTTCATCTGTGAATACTGCATCTTCCATCATTCAGGCTGGACCCCAGGAGCCTGGCACATTATTTATACCAGAGTGTAAATGCCCATTTGGCCAAAGCAGAGCTGCCCTTGGAATCCACATCTCTGGCCCTAGTTGTGTTTATCCTTAGTATCTGGTTTCAGTTATCTTTTTGTTCCATTTTGGACTGTGATCTATTTGTTTCATTGGCTAAGCTCCCCATTATAGACTGTTGAACAGGCCAGGGCGAGGTGACACAATGTGGCCAGGCTCAGCCTCATTCCTCGCCCCATGGCACTTAATTACTACACTTTGTTTGCCAACTATTTCTTGGCATCTAATTTAATTTGGGGACTTGCCTAAGCATTTAATTGAACATGGAGAACTCCTTTCAAATATTTATATCCACTTCCTCTTTCTCCTCCTGCCCCATCATCAATTCTACACCACATTTTAGATCAGATCCACTTTCATTTTTTCTAAAATACCTGCCATTCCTCTTTTCCTGTTAGGAATATTGCCTCACACCTTGGATCGTAATAAGATTTTGCTTTTTAAAATACAGTTTGCCCTCCTTTTCTTCTAAACCTCTTCTTGCCTCATTATAGCAGAAGGATTTTATACTTTGTCCACACAGTTTTTATCTAACTTGTATCTCACCCCTCTGATAATTTTCTTGTGTAAAAATAGGCAGCATGAAGGAAGTTACGATGGAGTCCTTATACTTGAAGCCACATGAACTTCTAATTCTCGTCTCTGACTGCAACTCCACCCACTTAGTTCTTTTATTCTCTAAATCTCTCTAATATTTAACATACTCTTGAATTTCATCAATATCTGCAATTTCGTGACTACTCTTACTTCTCTTCTCAGTTGATCTGTGTTCTCCAGGCTTTATGCCCTGCAGCCAGCCTCAGCCTCATATGTCATCATTTTGCCTAACTTTTTGTTGGTGCCTTCAAGCCCATATGAGTCAGTCCTGTTACTGCCACCATTTAAATCTCAGTGCTGGAACAACCCAGTCATATCCCTTCTTCACGCTGATACAACTATACACAGTGCTGTACGGGAAAATACAAATCAATACCTCAATATATATATGGTTTCCAACCCCCTTTGGAATTGCTATGCTGTTCATCTGTATTTTTCTTCACCCTTCATCGTTTTACCTCTCTCACTGTTCCCACCTACCTTTTGCAGACATTGTTCAAACTCCCTAAACCACAGAACCAATACTTCCAATTATACTTTGAGCTGGAGATTTTCCCTACTAACCTCCAAATCCTTATGTTTGCCATTCATAAATAATGGTTTTATTCACAACACCTGTAGCATTTTAAAAAGTGTGGTACCAGTGCAAACTTTAGCAAACCAAATAAATATAACAGACAATCTAGAAATAAATTAAATAATATGTGATAAGAAAATATTCAAATTAGTGGGAAAATAGATTATTTAATAATAATATTAGAACAACTGGTTAGCCATTTTGGAAAAAATAAAATGGTATCTCTACCTCATTTCTTATATCTAACAACAATAACAAGAATATAAATGGTAATAATTCTTTTTGCATCAATGAAATTATGAATTTTTATCATGGAAAGCAATGCTTAAAATATCTATAAACTGGCTTTGGGGGAAGCCTTTCTAACCATGCCATAAGAACTAGAAACAATAAAAGAATAAGTGGTCAAATGTTATTACATCAAAATTCTGTTTTGCGCAACCCATTCAAAAAGTGGGCAGAAGACCTAAGTAGACATTTCTCCAAAGAAGACAAACAGCTGGCCAACAGGCACATGAAAGGTGCTCATTATTGCAAATTATTAGAGAAATGCAAATCAAAACTACAATGAGGTATCACCTCACACCAGTCAGAATGGCCATCATTCAAAAGTCTACAAATAATAAATGCTGGAGATGGTGCAGAGAAAAGGGAACACTCCTACACTGTAAGTGGGAATGCAAATTTTTGCAGTCACTATGGAAAACAGTATGGAGGTTCCTTAAAACCTAAAAGTAGAGTTACCATACGACCTAGAAATCCCACTTGTGGGCATGTATCTAGGAAAGACAAAAACTCTAATTTAAAAAGACACATGCATCCCAGTGTTCATTGCAGCACTATTTACAATACCCAGGTCATGGAAGCAACCTAAATGTCCATCGACAGACAAATGGGTAAAGAAGATTTGGTACATATATACAATGTAATCTTACTCAGCTATGAAAAGGAATGAAATTGGGTCATTTGTAGAGACATGGATGGGCCTAGAGACTGTCATACAGAGTGAAGTAAGTCAGAAAGAGAAAAACAAATATCGTATATTAATGCATATATGTGGAATCTAGATAAATAGTACAGATGAACCAGTTTGCAAGGCAGAAATAGGGACACATGTAGAGAACAAACATATGGACACCAAGGGGGGGAAGGGGTGGTGGTGAGATGAATTGGAAGATTGGGATTGACATATATACACTAATATGTATAAAATAGATAACTAATAAGAACCTGCTGTATAGCACAGGGAACTCCACTTTGCTGTACAGTAGAAACTAACACAGCATTGTAAAACAACTATACCCCAATAAAAAAATTAATTTAAAGGAAAAAGATAAACATATACTTACAAGCAGAAAAAAAATTTTTTTAAGTGAGAAAAAAAAAAGACATGGAAGCAACCAAAGTGTCCATCAACAGATGAATGAATAAAGAAGACATGGTATATATACACAATGGAATATTATTCAACCATAAAAAAGAATGAAATATTGCCATTTGCAGCAACATGTATGGACCTAGAGATTATCCTACTAAGTGAAGTAAGTCAGACAGAGAAAAACAAATATTATACAATATCAGTTACATGTGGAATCTAAAAAATAATAAAAATGAACTTATTTACAAAACAGAAACAGATTCACAAATATAGAAAACAAAACTATGGTTACCAAAGGGAAAGGGGTGGGGGAGGGATAATTAGGCGTATGGGATTAACAGATACTTACCACTATATATACGTAGGTAAACAACAAGTATTTACTCTATAGCACAGGGAACTATATTCAATATTTTGTAATAAGCTATAATGAAAAGACTCTGAAAAAGAATATATATATATATGCATCCGAATCACTTTGCTGTACACCTGAAACTAACACAATACTATAAATAACTTATACTTCAATAAAAAATTTTCGTTTTGCAAAATAAGACAAACAAAAAACCAAGCAAACCAAAAACCAAGATGATACAATGATATCACCGAAGCATTATTTATAATAATGAAAGATTAAAAACAGTTGCATTTTATCAAAAGGACTATAATTCATTCAATGTAATTAAATTACAGTATATACCTATTATAAAATGCTATACTAAAATTAAAACTGAAGTTGTAATACATAATGTAGTATACAATACCATGGAAAGATAGCCACAACACACTATTGTCAGTGAATTGAAGGAAAGGTACAGTGTGGTATTATGTTGGATTAGTGTATGTATGTGTGCATGTATACATGTGCATGGAGAGTGTGTGTAATTCATGTGACTTTCTATAATTGACTTTCTATAATAGGAAGGTTGTAAGAACCTAGATCATGGAGTTAATATATCTCGCCCTCTACTATTAACATATTTTATGTGACAGGCACTGCTCTGGGCAATTAAAAATATGACTTTCCCCATTTTATAGACTGGAAATTGTCTTAGAGAGTGTGAGCAACTTTCCCTGAATAAGTCAGTAGGACAGTGATGAAGTCAGTACCTTACTCTTAGCCTAGTGTCTGATCCACCACATGAGAGCTGATCCTAAAGAGAAGATAATTAGTTCAATCCGACCAGCTATTTTCTATCTCTACTAAGACAAAGAAGGGAAATAATTGAAATTAATGTAGTGTAGATATTATAAAGAATCTTCTTTTCGTTCTCTTTCTTTTTTTTTTAACCATAAAGAAAATCTGATAGTGAAGTATGGGGATAGGGATCAAATGAAGTCCCTCCACTTATTTACTTGCAGTGTTGCCTAGAAGGTAGCACAGCTAGTGTGCTTCCCAAGGATGACATCTGTTGCTTTAATATAGATGCACAAGATGGATGAGCGAAGCCTAAGGTACATGACTCAGGTACCATCTACCTCGGCTGTTTGAGAGCAGCTATTGAAAAAGGTCTTTTCTTCTCCAGCTTGTGATTTAATCTCACCTCAGCCCCCTGACCCCAAAGATAAGCTTGATTCACACAAGGGATCTAGGTAGGGTTAGGAGGGAGGGGGATGCAGGGGAGATGGAGATACTTGCTGCTTGTTTCCAAAGTGGAGAGGAAAAGCGGGATCACTGATCAGTCTTTATCCAGATGACTCTTCACACTTAAGAAAGAGGTGGCTTACTGAAGAATTTAAGTTACAGTCAGAAGCTTAATTAAAAGAAGTGGGAATTCATACAAAATCCAGAACTATTGAATTGAAGCCAAATAGTACAAGTGTCACAAGTACAGTGTTCAAAATAAATTGGAAATGGTGAAGAGGGTAAGAACTTAATATTTATTAAACACTCATTGTGTTTTAAGCAATGAGGTGCTTTATACACATTACCTGCCATTTGAATCCTCACAAAAGAGTTAACCTGACCGGAAACCTGTGCAGGTAAGAAGCCAGCTTGAAACATACAAAAACAAAAATATGCAAAGCTATCTAACTCTCTTTCATTACTCATTTCACAGGTGACTATATAGAAAATCTCTGGCAATAAGACTAGATGGCTTCACAGGTGAATTCTATCAAACATTTAGAGGAGAGCTAACACCTATCCTTCTTAAACTCTTCCAAAATGTAGCAGAGGGAGGAACACTCCAAAACTCATTCTACAAGGCCGCCATCACCCTGATACCAAAACCAGAAAAAGATGTCACAAAAAAAGAAAACTACAGGTCAATATCACTGAGGAACATAGAGGCAAAAATCCTCAACAAAATACTAGCAAACAGAATCCAACAGCACATTAAAAGGATCATATACTATGATCAAGTGGGGTTTATCCCAGGGATGCAAGGATTCTTCAATATACACAAATCAATGTGATCCACCATATTAACAAATTGAAGAATAAAAACCATATGATCATCTCAATAGAGGCAGAAAAACCTTTCGACAAAATTCAACATCCATTTATGATAAAAACCCTCAACAAAGTAGGCATGGAGGGAACTTATCTCAACATAATGAAAGCCATATATGACAAACCCACAGCCAACATCGTTCTCAATGGTGAAAAATTGAAACCATTGCCACTAAGATCAGGAACAAGACAAGATTGCCCGCTCTCACCACTATTATTCAACATAGTTTTGGAAGTTTTAGCCAAAGCAATCAGAGAAGAAAAAGAAATAAAAGGAATCCAAATTGGAAAAGAAGAAGTAAAATGTCACTGTTTGCAGATGACATGATACTATACATAGAGAATCTTAAAGATGCTACCAGAAAACTACCAGACCTAATCAATGAATTTGGTAAAGTAGCACAATCCAAAATTAATGCACAGAAATCTCTTGCATTCCTATACACTAATGATGAAAAATCTGAAAGAGAAATTAAGGAAACACTCCCAATTCCCATTGTAACAAAAAGAATAAAATACCTAGGAATAAACCAACCTAAGGAGACAAAGGACCTGTATGCAGAAAATTATAAGACACTGATGAAAGAAATGAAAGATGATACAAACAGATGGAGAGATATACCTGTTCTTGGATTGGAAGAATCAACATTGTGAAAATGACTATACTACCTAAAGCAATCTACACATTCAGTGCAATCCCTATCAAACTACCAATGGCATTTTTCAGAGAACTAGAACAAAAATTTCATAGTTTGTATGGAAACACAAAAGACCCCAAGTAGCCAAAGCAATCTTGAGAAAGAAAAATGGAGCTGGAGGAATCAGGCTCTCTGACTTCAGACTATACTAAAAAGCTATAGTAATCAAGACAATATGGTACTGGCACAAAAACAGAAATATAGATCAATGGAACAGGGTAGAAAGCCCAGAGGCAAACCCATGCATGTATGGTCACCTTATCTTTGATAAAGGAGGCGAGAATACACAATGGAGAAAAGACAGCCTCTTCAATAAATGGTGCTGGGAAAACCGGACAGCTACATGTAAAAGAATGAAATTAGAACACTTCCTAACACCGTACACAAAAATGAGCTCAAAAGGGATTAAAGACCTAAATGTAAGGCCAGACACTATCAAACTCTTAGAGGAAAATATAGGCAGAACACTCTATGACATATATCACAGCAAGTTCCTTTTTGACCCACCTCCTGGAGAAATGGAAATAAAAATAAATGAATGGCACATAATGAAACTTAAAAGCTTTTGCACAGCAAAGGAAACCATAAACAGTACAAAAAGACAACCCTCAGAATGGGAGAAAATATTTACAAACGAAGCAACTGACAAAGGATTAATCTCCAAAATATACAAGGAGTCCATGCAGCTCAATATCAAAAAAACAAACAACCCAATCCAAAAATGGGCAGAAGACCTAAACAGACATTTCTTCAAAGAAGATATACTGATTGCCAACAAACACATGAAAGGATGCCTGACATCACTAATCATTAGAGAAATGCAAATCAAAACCACAATGAGGTATCACCTCACACCAATCAGAATGGCCATCAAAAAGTTTATAAACAATAAATGCCGGAGAGGGTGTGGAGGAAAGGGAATCCTCCTGCACTGTTAGTGGGAATGTAAATTGATACAGCCACTATGGAGAACAGTATGGAGGTTCCTTAAAAAACTAAAAATAGAACTACCATATGACACAGCAATCCCACTACTGGGCATATACCCTGAGAAAACCATAATTCAAATAGAGTCATGTACCACAATATTCATTGCAGCTCTATTTACAATAGCCAGGTAATGGAAGCAATCTAAGTGTCCATCGACAGATGAATGGATAAAGAAGATGTGGCACATATATACAATGGAATATTACTCAGCCATAAAAAGAAACAAAATTGAGATATTTTTAGTGAGGTGGATGGACCTAGAGTCTGTCATACAGAGTGAAGTAAGTCAGAAAGAGAAAAACAAATACCATATGCTAACACATATATATGGAATCTAAAAAAAAAAAAAGTGGTTCTGAAGATCCTAGGGGCAGGACAGGAAAAAAAACACAGACGTAGAGAATGGACTTGAGTACATGGGGAGGGGGAATGGTAAGATGGAATGAAGTGAGAGAGTGGCATGGACATATATACATTACCAAATGTAAAATAGATAGCTAGTAGGAAGCAGCCACATAGCACAAGGAGATCTGCTCGGTGCTTTGTGACCACCTAGAGGGGTGGGAGGGAGACGTAAGAGGGAGGGGATATGGGATATATGTATATGCATAGCTGATGCACTTTGCTATACAGCAGAAACTAACAGAACACTGTAAAGCAATTATACTCCAATAAAGATGTTAAAAAAAAAAGAAAATCTCTGGCAAAAACAAGGTATCTAGGTCAACCTCCTCGTCCCCATGAGATTTCACTCTGTTAAGTAATGACACTGATTCTTCTCTTTCTGATGAGTCTTTATTTGTGTTTGCTACCCATCTTCAACTAAAGTGGTCTGCAATTTCAAACTTGAGTTGATAAATGGCACTTTTACATTATAAATTAGATAAACAGTGAAAGGTAAGAAGAAAAAGGTAAATGCAGCAGTTCCACTGGGCATGAATTCCTCAAGCATATAATGTTGGCTGTGTTATTTTGCAGACTGTGTGGTGGATTCAGTGCAGCACTGCCAATCACTGTTGCTGTGCAGAAATTCTTCCTTTTTGCAACGCATTTTTTATTACTGGAACAGGTCTATTAAAGTAACATATGTTTTAGATGATGCTTGTAATAAAAGTACATGATAGGTGAAGTATAGCCAGGACTCAAGGTTGAAGTCACCATTGCGGATACTTAAATGAATTATTTAAATAAACGGATTGTCAGTTATTAAAAAAAAATGTGCAAGGATCCTCAAAGCTTGCTCTTTCTTCAGATTTGACGACTGGTTTTAATGTTCATATTAGAAAACAACTGTACTGGGTACAGATACTTGAAGTAGTGGATTTAAATCTCTCAGTTTAAACATCAGGTGGGTACAATATATATTCAAAATATGTTTTGACCATCTAGGCTAGAATTTTCCTTAAAAGAAACAGAAAGACATTCATAATAAGAATAATTTCCTAAAATTCCAAAATTACTATATATATTATGTATGTAATAGATACAGAGTTGTTGTTGAACTATGGATATCACAATTCCCTAAATTCCTTATTTATATCATTTTTCTTTTATTTAGTGTGGGATCATCTATAGCCCATGGTAACTGTATATAATGAAATATGAATACATTTCTTACCACACTGTTAACTTGGGTCATTTCTTTTAAGAAATTGAGGGACAACGTATGCTTGTCTAAGCATGTTATGCAAATTATTGCATAGAGGGATTTTAACAGGTAGGTAGTGCAAAACATGTCATGTGACAATTCTTACATTCAGTTTTCATTTTTCCCAAAAATTACCATGGTTACAATGCCTTTCTACATGTAGCCATTTTATATGCGTGTTGAAAAGCAAGGCATGTGCACGTACCTGCAAGATATTGGCATTATATCCTGAACACTTTATCTCTAAGTTGGGACTTGGACTCTGTTCTTCTCTGGTTATAAAATCACATACATGAGATACCCCACCAAGGTGAATTTGTCTATTGAAAAGGTTTGAAGCAGAAATCCGTTAACATGGAAGGAATTTTCTCTTTGCTCATTTTAGCCTTAGTCACATGGTCCACAGCTGAAATTTATGCCAGACATTCTCAGAAATCTTCTGGTAGCCATGTTATTGCTCTCTTGGAAGACAACGGGTGAATGGGTAAAGAAAATGTGGCACATATATACAATGGAATATTACTCAGCCATGAAAAGAAACGAAATTGAGTTATTTGTAGTGAGGTGGATGGACCTAGAGTCTGTCATACAGAGTGAAGTAAGTCAGAAAGAGAAAAACACATACCGTATTCTAACGCACATACAAGGAATTAAAAAAAAAAAAAAGGTACTGATGAACCTAATTTCAGGGCAGAAATAAAGATGTAGACATAGAGAATGTACTTGAGGACACGGGTGGTGGGAGGGGGAAGCTGGGGTGAAGTGAGAGTAGCATCGACTACCGAATGTAAAATAGTTAGCTAGTGGGAAGCAGCCGCATAGCACAGGGAGATCAGCTAGGTGCTTTGCAATGATCTAGAGGGGTGGGATAGGGAGGGTGGGAGGGAGACGCAAGAGGGAGGGGATATGGGGACATATGTATGCCTATGGCTGATTCACTTTGCTGTACAACAGAAACTAACACAGTATTGTGAAGAAATTATACTCCAATGAAGATCTATTAAAGAATAAATAAGTAAAATAAATTTTTTTAAAAAAAGACAACGGGCACATTGCCTACTTTCCAGCTGCTTTTGCGACAACGTACAGCTCATGACACACATCCCCATTTTTAAAATGTACTTTACTAAACAAGTTTTATGTTATAAAACAGAGCAATATGAATATCATCTATGCAATCTGCTATTCTGCGTTATCAGTTATGTCTTTTAAAAGAAAAACTCTATAGCAATCAGTTACGTGACATAGTGAGGTCTCTTTCTTTAAGCAAAGAATATCATATTTCATCTATGAAGGAGGCAATATAAAAATGCTACTAAAATATCTGTATGGCTTTTTAGTCATTTGCAAATGCACGGTGTCCCACATTTGCTGGAATAAGGTCTCAGAATACAGCTTGTCAATTTGAACAATTGTGTGGGGATGGGACAGATGGGCAGCTGCTGCTTTTTTTAATCCCAGATTTTGTTCTTTTACTTTAAATAATGTTGAAAAAAACAGGCTTTTTAAAAAAGAAAATAAAATGGTAGATATTTAACTATAATGAAGGAAAGATAGCTCCTGTGGCTTAGATTAAAAATCTCTAGTTTATTTTACTGAAAACAATAGATTTTACTGGCTGTACTGTGTTGATACTGATCATTATTTATACCATAATTGATATGACCAACTGTCTTTTCAGTTTTATAGGAATAGAAAAAAATACTGATTAAGTCAAATTTGAATAATCAACTGGGCATCATTATTCCTCTGTTACTGCTTATGGATTTTCCACATTTTGGTCCCAAATGTAAACTCCTTTCTTAGCTGTACACTACAATATAAATTAATCCAAACTAAAACTATTTTTAAAACCCTTTTGTTCATGTAAAAAACATGATAAGAATGCCTCTATTTTTAAATTGGCATTTCTTTCTTCTATCATAATTACTTCCCCATATTATGAAAGAATAAAAATTTAACTAATGCCCTAAGTAAATTGGCCAAAGATTATAAATAATGACTTTTCACTAGGCACAAATCTTCTGTAATTAGAAAGAGAGGAAAATAATCTGTAATGAATGAACTGTATTTAATATATAAGTACTGAATGTTGAACACAGATGCCTCTATGTGAGTGCTCAAGTGAAAAAAATTGAACCACATTTATATTCTTTCCTGGGCAGAAACCCCATATTCTGGGAGGGTAAAACACTCAACTCAGAAAAGTACCACCAAAAAAAAGTAGAATTTTAATTAGCTGAAAACCAAAATGCCCTTAATAGAAAGATTTTAAATAGCAAAATGGTCATTATCCCATTATGTTACTTGAGAGTATTCCAGGTAATATAGCTGACCAGAAACCACTTCTGCATCCTACTCAGAAATCTGAAACTTTTTTGACCTTCAATTAAGTAAAAAATCATTTCATTGGTCAGTTACATACTATGCAGCAACACTGACGTGTTGTAATTTTATGTAGGAAATATAGTTCTATTGAGTGTTTTAATGGATTGGATCTGTTCATAGAGCAGTGGTTGATTAAAGAACCTACTTTAATATCTTAACTTTAAACAAACTACAATGCTTTATAAGTCTAAATTGTTAGAACCCATTTTAAATTTCTTTAAAACTGATAAGCCTTTCTGCCCTGCCCCAATTTCACATGTAATTAACTCCACAACACAACCACACTGAAGGGAAAGGCCAGTTTTATTTACATAACATAACAATAGCAATAACAGTGAATGAATAGCACTAAACCAACATCAGTCTAAAGCACAAAATATTACTCTTGACTTCTTAAATGAGCCACCTTTTTTCTACCCAGCCAGGAATAACGTTCAATTTTGTATGAAATAACTACTGTGCTGGAACTCACAAAAGAACAAACATATTTTTGGAAGTAAATCCCCTAATTTACTTCCAACATTCAACATCAAAATCATCACTATTAATATTTTTTCAATAACAGAGGAATACTTCAGCTTAACCAACAATACCAGCAGTGCTTATATTTTATCTTTCTTAGATACTATAAAAATTGCCCATGTATTAAGCTCTTAGGGTGGGCAATGAGGAAATTAAGGTACAGATTACAAAAACCTGGGGCATCAAGAGGTTAAGGGGGCAAGATCAGAGAAAGAAAAGTGGTAGAGCCAGGGTTTTCAAGCAGTTCCTTTTCTCCCAGGTTATATTCAGACCCAAGGCCTGCCTCAGGCAGAGTCAAAGGAGGAATTTGCCTGCAGCAGCTAGCCAAGTGGGAGAGCCCCACCGCTTTATTAACCAAGCCCCGACTGTTAACTGCTACTCAGTTGGAGGGCTTTCAGTCTTTGGATTAGATGTGCACTGGCCACAAAATCACTCTAAGTGCTTCCAGATTCAAACACATGCATTGGGTATTTGGGAGTCAGAGTTACCAAATTTCTGAGAGGCTTCCACAAAAGTCGAAAGGCAATTCCCAATATCGGTTTAATCTCAGTTACTTGAAACTATGTTCTCCACATAGTGATTTTTCAGATCATCCTAAGAGTATCAGCCATTAGTTCAATGTGTTCACTGTAAGCCAGCAATCCTCTTCCTGCGATTCTTTTTAAGGCACATACGTACATGATGTCTACTCTCAGAGTAAAACTTGACCTCCTTTGTTTTGGATGGGGTCCATTCTTCTAAAGAGACCACATTCCTATACTAGAGACCACACTTTCTCCTTTAGTCTTTTCTTTAACTCTTTCATTTCTTCTTGAATTGCGTTTGATTTTCTAAAATCTTAAAAATTCTTTCTCTTTGAAACCACTATTCCATTTTAATCGCTCTCCTATCATTTGACATTATTTTATAGCTAAGCTCCTCAAACAAGCAACCCACCTCCATACCCCACTACTCTCACTAGCCATCCCATACTTTCTTAAACCCCTATACTCTGATTTATGGACCCATCAATGTCTTGAAACTGCTCAATTAAATAATTTTACAAACGGAATTGAGTTTCTTCATCCTGACACGCCTCAAAATCCCCACTGTACTTCACATAGCTTATTTTGAGTTTCCAGATTAATGTCTGTGAGTTTTTTCTCTGTATCTCTCACTAACTGGGCTGTTTCTTCTCTCTCCCCCAACAATTTAGTGATTCTCTTTGCTGCCTATCTGCTGACTTTCCTCTAAACTTATAGAATTTATACATTTAAATGTTTTAATCATCTCCTCCATACTCACGACTCAAAAATTCTTATCTCCTGGACATCCTATCTTTTACTTTCCCTCCTGTCCCATTTCCCCAAATTATTATAAGCTCTTTAATCATTCATTCAAAACAAGAGTTGTTTATGCTTCTACTTTATACTAGGTATTCTGTTAGGCACTGAAGATAGAGAAGTGATTGAAAAAAATACCTGCTCTCATAGATTACGCATACTATTGAAGGAAATAGATAATAAACATAATAAAAAAGTAAAATATTGATATCATGAAAAATGAATGTTAAAGAAAACATATAAAGCAAAGAATGGGTATGTGAAATATCAGAGGTGGGCTGAAAAAAATTTCAAATAGATGTTGAATGTAGACTATGGGGGCAATGCAGAAGCTAAGAGACCAATTTAAAAAACAGTGCAATAATCCACGAGACAGATGATAATAGCATGGAGAAAAACTGTGACAGGGTTGCATTCCAGATCTATTTTGAAGATAGAGTAGACATAATTTGTTGTTGCAGCAGATATGAGAGGAAGGAATCAAGATTGATACCAAAGTTTTAACACAAGTAACTGGAAGATTGTAGTCATTAACCAATATAGGTAAGTGAGGAAAGAAGTTGTAGGTATACAATTAAGAGAAAAATTCTAGATGGAGAATATGAATTTTGTTGTTGTAAATATAGAAATGGTATTTAAAAACCTGAGGGGAGAACTGCATCACTTTGGAAGTGAATATATAATCTATAATCAAATAGACTTGCAGCCATATATAGAAAACTCCACTCAATAATCCCAGAATACACATTCCTCTCACAAGTGCACATGGAAAATTCTCAAAAATAGAACATAAATTATGTCAGAAAATAGGCTTCAGTAAATTTAAAATAATTGAAATTATACAATGTCTTATGGCTATAAGAGAATAAACTTAAAATCAAAATCAGAAATAAATTTGGGAAATTCCCAAAGATGTGAAAATTAAACAACACCCTCCTAAATAATCAATGGGTCCAGGAAGAATCACACACATAAAATTATTAAATACTTTGAGATTAATTCAAAAAAGATGCATCATACAAGATCTTACCAGATGTAGGGAAAGCAGTGTTGAGAGGGAAATTTATAGCTATAAACGTCTATATTATAAAAGACAAACAAAATACACAAACTTTAAACTAGAATCACCAAGAAAAAAAGATAGAGGACTTAAATAAATAAAATCAGAAATAAAGGAGGAGATATTACAACTGATGCCACATAAATACAAAGGATCATAAGAGACTACTATGACCAGTTATATGCCAAAAACTTGAACAACCTAGAAGAAATGTATAAACTCCAAGAAATAGAAAACCTATAAAGACTGGATGATGAAGAAATAGAAAATCTGAACAGATTGACTAGGAGTAAGGAGACTGAATCAGCAATCACAAATCTCCCAACAAACAAAGTCCAGGACCAGATGGCTTACTGGTGAATTCTACCAAACACTTAAAGAGCTAATGCCAAATCCTTCCCAATCTCTTCCAAAAATTAGAAGAGGAAGGAACATTTCCAAACAAATTTTATGAGGTCAGCATTACCCTGATACAAAAACCAGATAAGGACGCTACAAAGAAATAAATTATAGGCCAATATCCCTGATAAGCATAGATGCAAAAGTACTTAACAAAATATTAGCAAAGAGAATTCAGCAACACATTAAAAGGATCATACACCATGATCAAGTTGAATTTATTCCAGGGATGCAAGGATGGTTCAACATCACAAATCAATCAATTTGATACATTATTTTAACAAAATGAAGGATAAAAATCATATGGTTATATCTTAATGGATGCAGAAAAAGCATTTGGCAAAATTTAACATCCATTTATGATAAAAACTCTCAGTAAGGTGGGTATAGAGGGGATGTACCTCAATACAATAAAGGCCATATATGACAAGCCCACAGCTAATGTAATACTCAATGGTGAAAATCTGAAAGCTTTTCCTCTAAGGTCAGGAATAAGACAAGGATGCCCACTCTCACCACTTTTATTCAACAATGTATTGGAAGTCCTAGCCAAAGTAATTAGGTAATAAAAAGAAATAACATGCATCCAAATTGAAAAGGAAAAAGTTAAACTGTCTGTTTACAGGTGGAATAATATATTCTATATATATATATATATAAGAAAACCCTAAAGACTCCACCAAAAAACTGTTAGAACTAATAAACAAATTTAGTAGAGTCAAAGAATACAGAAATCAATACACAAAAAATCAGTTGCATTTCTACACACTAATAATGAACTCTCAGAAAGAGAAATTAAGAAAACAATCTCATTTACAATTGTATCAGAAAAAATAAGATATCCGGAAATAAATTTAACCAAGGAGGTTAAAGACTTGTATGCTGAAATCTATAAAACAGTGGCTTAAAAAAATTGAAGAAGACACAAACAAATGGAAAGATATGTTCATGGATTGGAAGAACTAATATTGTGAAAATGTCCATACTACCCGAAGCAATCTACAGATTCAGTGCAATTCCTACCAAAATTTCAGTGGCATTTTTCACAGAAATAGAACAAGCAATCCTAAAATTTGTATGGAACCACAAAAGACCCCAAATAGCCAAAACAATCTTGAGAAAGAAGAACAAAGCTAGAGACATCATGCTTCTTGATTCCAAAGTATATTAGAAAGCTAGAGTAATCAAAACAGTATGGTATTGGCATAAAAACAGACATAGCCCAATGGAACAGAATGGAGAGCCCAGAACTAAACACATGCATATATGGTCAATTAATTTATGACAAAGGAGCAGGTGATATCCAATGGGGAAAGAATTGTCTCTTCAATAAATGGTGTTGGAAGCATAGCTCTTCAAGAGATGGTGTTGGAAAAACTGGACAGCCATATGCAAAAGGATAAAACTGGACCACGATCCTATACCATACAGAAAAATTAACTTAAAATAGACTAAAAACTTGGACATAAGAACCGAAACCACAAAACGCCTAGAAGAAAACAGGAGGTAAATTCCTTGACATTGGTCTTACTGATGATTTTTTGGATTTGATACCAAAAGTAAAGGCAACAAAAGCAAAAATAAACAAATGGGACTCTATCTTACTAAAAATCTTCTACACTGCAAAGGAAACCATCCACAAAGTAAAAAGGCAACCTATTGAATGGGAGAAAATATTTGCAAATCATGTTTGACAAGATGTTAATATCCAAAATATATGAATAACTCATACAACTCAATAGCAAAAAAAATCCAATTAAAAAATGGGCAGAGGAGCGGAATAGACATTTTTCCAAAGAAGACATACAGATGGCTAACAGGTACATAAAGAGGTATTCAACATCCTTAGTCATGAGGTATCAATAAATGCAAATCAAACCCAAAATCACCTCACATTTGTTAGGATGGCTACTATCAAAAAGAGAAGAAATAACAATGTTTACAAGGATGTGGAGAAAAGGGAACACTTGTGAACTGATAGTGGGAATGTAAATTGGTGCAGCTACTATGGAAAACAGTATAAAGGTTCTGCAAAAAATTAAAAATAGATTTACTATATAATCCAGCAGTTTCACTTCTGGATATTTATCTGAAGGAAAAGAAAACACTAAGTCAAAAAGCTATGAGCACCCTTATGTTCATTGTATTATTTACAATAGCCAAGACATGGAAACAACCTATATGTCCGTTGAAGATGAATGGATAAAGAAAATGTGATATAGATATAGGTAAAATGGAATATTATTCAGCCATTAAAAGAAGGAAATCCTGTCATTTGTGACAACATGGATGAAACTTGAGGACATTATGCTAAGTGAAATAATTTAGGCAGAGAAAGGCAAATATCATGTGATCTCACTTGTAAGTGGAATCTAAACAAACAAACAAAAAGCAAAACAAAAAAAGAACTTATAGATAGAATAACTGATTGTTGCCAGAGGTGGGGGATGGGCAATAGGCAAAATGGGTGAAGGCAATCCAAACCTGCAGACTTCCAGTTATCAAATAAATAAGTCCTGGGGATATAATGTATAGCAAGGTAGCTCTAGTTAATAACACTGTATTGTATATTTGCAATATACAATATATCTTTTAAGATAATAAATCTTAAAAGTTCTCATCAGAAGAAAAAAATTTGTAACTATGTGTGGTGATGGATATTAACTGAAACTATTGTGGTGACCATTTCACAATATATACATATATCAAATCATTACACTGTACCCCTGAAAGCAACATAATGTTATACGTCAATTATACCTCAATTTTTAAAAAATAACACAGCTGGGCTGAGTGTTGGCAACAGGAAAGAGAACTAATTCAATAGATATTTTATTGCTGGTATTTACAGGATTTGGCAACTGCTAACATACAGATTAACCCACTATCTGAAAGTAGAGTGTTCCTATGAAAGCTTTCATAAGCCAAAATGGTGTAAAGCAAAGAAACAATTACCTTAGGACACGTCTTGCTAACAGATGCACAAAATAGATCAAGATAAAGCACAGATGCTCACAGACATAGTTCAAAGCTGTGGTGGCTTGGTGCTGAGACACTGAGTGTAGCTCTTGGGGAAGGAGCTTGGGACCACTCTTGCTGCTGTCCTCCAATGCATGCTGCCTCTATAACGACCCATTGCAAAACAAATGGTGAACGCTATTTTCACTTCTTTTTTATAAGCGGGAAGATCCTCTTCAGATTTCTTTTGTTTAGTGAAAACAGCAGGTCTTTCATTAAAGCAAAGTGGTGTAAAGTGAACATTCAACAAGTGGGGGATGCCAGTATAAATATTAACTATATATATTAATATAACTATATTAATATAAATAAATATTAATAATAGTTATCCAATTACAATATATAAAGGCCTTTCACAGTAAAAAAAAATTTTTAAAAGAAAGATCTCAAATTAGTAAGCTAACTTTCCACCCTAAAATACTGGAAAAAAGAACAAATTAAACCTAAAACAAGCAGAAGGGAAGAAATAATAAAGAATAGAATGTAAATAATGAAATGGAGAGTAGAAAAGCAATAGAGAAAATCTATGAAATCAAATGTTGGTTCTTTGAAAAGACCAACAAAATTGACAAGGCTGTAGCCGGACTAAACACAGGCATGAAAGATGGTACATTACTACTAACCTTACAGAAATAAAAGGATTATAAAGGGAGACTATGAATAATTACAGGCTTAACTAATAACTATTAGTTAACTCTGATGAAATGAAAAAATTCCTGGAAAAAGTTAATTGCTATAACTTACTCAAGAAGAAACAGGAAATCTGCATAGGGCTTTAACAAGTGAAGAGATTGAATTAATATTTGGGGGTCCCTAAGACCACCCTAAGGATGGGTAATTCACTAGGAGGACTCACACACAGGATTCAGCATGTAATTGTATTCATGGCTATGATTTATGTTAGTGAAAGAGTACTAGGCATGATCAGCAAAGGGAAAAGGTGCATGTGGTGAAGGAGAAAAAAGGCACAAGCATCTAAGGGTCATCACTCACTAGAGTCACACAAGACATGCTTAATTTCCCCAACATAGGGTTATGTAAATATGTATGAAATGTTGTGACTCAGCATCCAAAGAGCTGGTCATAGAGACAGCCTCTGCCTGGTACAGACCAAAATTCTAGACTCCCAGAAGGCAGCAGGTGTTCGGCATAAACGATTGTTTGTACAAACAGGTAAAGCACAGTGGGTTACTCTTATCAATTCTGGGGATGGTGGGAATCCTCTCAAAATCTGAATTCCCAGACACCAGCCAACTGTAAGCTAAGCTTCCTAAGGATCTTGGGCCTGCTGTGTTAACTTTTTTCTGTACTATTAGAAAATTTAAAACTCTCTACAAAGCAAAGCTAAGACCCAGTTGTTTTCACTGGTGAACTCTACCAAACATTTTTTAAAAAGGCGTTAATATCAAATTTTCACAAACTCTTCCAAAAAAGAAGAGAGAACACATCCCAAGTCATTATACAATATAAGGCCAGTATTACCCTGATATCAAAACCAGAAAAAAAAGAATCCTAAGAATAGAAAACTACCAGCTAATTCTCTAGTGAATACATATGCAAAAATTCTTTAAAAATTCATTCTTATTTTTCACAGAAGTTATATACTATAAAATCACTAAGAAACTGAACTGGGCCATTGCTCACTAAAGAAATATAGGGTTAGGCTCTTGAGTGCCTCTGGTCACAATATATTCATCAACTGATCAATAATAGCTTTGCTTTATGTGTATTTCTGCTTAAAGGCATCCTATTTAATATATATCGCTGATTCATTAACATTGAACTCATGGCCATTAGCACTATAACTCATGCCTGAACAAAGCTCATCTGACAAATGGTTTTCTATGTAAGGCACAGCACAGCCTCCTTGCACTTAGAAACACTAGCCAGGACTTCAGAACTAATGTTGTGAACCTTTTAAAATACCAAAATCAACAACAGAAGGCACAAATATGTGGAAAATGGGACAGTTTGGGGGCCATAAAAAGGGCCCTTTGTTTACAGTATGAGAGCTGAAACAAGAAAGCAGAATATCCCCTTTTCCAGCTTCAGCTGGGAATGTGTACATTGGGCAACTCAGATTTCTCACTGTTCTGTGCATGTTCGCAAATGATCATGAAAGTGCCACCAATATTGACTTGGCGGTTACAGGTACATTTTAGTGAGTAGGTGAATTCACAAATATGGGAGCTGCACAGGAAGAGGATTGACTGTAGTAGCAAATAGTAGCTAGCAACGTGTAAAAAGGGTTATATGACATGACCAAGCAGGAGGTATCTCAGGAATGCAAGTTAGTTTAACACCCAAAAATCAATTAATATACTGGGGGTGCTCCAAGATGGCAGAGGAATAAGACGTGCAGATCACCTTCCTCCCCAAAAAGACATCAGAAATACATCTACATGTGGAACAACTCCTACAGAACACCTACTGAACACTGGCAGAAGACCTCAGACATCCCAAAAGGCAAGAAACTCCCCCACGTACCTGGGTAGGGCAAGAGAAAAAAGAAAAAAACAGAGACAAAAGGATAGGAATGGGACCTGCCCCTCTGGGAGGGAGCTGTGAAGGAGGAAAGGTTTCCACACACTAGGAAGCCCCTTCACTGGCAGAGACAGGGGCTGGGCAAGGGGGAAGCTTCAGAGCCATGGAGGAAAGCACAGCAACAGGGGTGCAGAGGGCAAAGCGGAGAGATTCCCGCACAGAGGATCGGTGCCGACCAGCACTCACCAGCCAGAGAGGCTTGTCTGCTCACCCGCTGGAGTGGGCGGGGGCTGGGAGCTGAGGCTCGGGCTTCGGAGGTCGGATCCCAGGGAGAGGACTGGGGTTGGTGGCGTGAACACAGCCTGCAGGGGGCTAGTGCGCCACGGCTAGCCGGGAGGGAGTCCGGGGAAAAGGTCGGGACCTGCCGAAGAGGCAAGAGACCATTTTTTGGGGGTGCACGAGGAGAGGGGATTAAGAGCACCGCCTAAACAAGCTCCAGAGACAGGCATGAGCCGCGGCTATCAGCAGGGACCCCAGAGACGGGCATGAGACGCTAAAGCTGCTGCTGCCGCCACCAAGAAGCCTGTGTGCAAGCACAGGTCACTCTCCACACCTCCCCTCCTGGGAGCCTGTGCAGCCCGCCACTGCCAGGGTCCCGTGATCTGGGGACAACTTCCCCGGGAGAACACACAGCGTGCCTCAGGCTGGTGCAACGTCACGCTGGCCTCTGTATTCCGTACCCCTCCCTCCCCGCAGCCTGAGTGAGCCAAAGCCCCTGAATCAGCCGCTCCTTTAACCCCATCCTGTCTGGGCAGGAACAGACACCCTCAGATGACCTACACGCAGAGGCAGGGCCAAATCCAAAGCTGAACCCCAGGAGCTGTGCGAACAAAGAAGAGAAAGGGAAATCTCTCCAGCAGCCTCAGGAGCAGCAGATTAAATCTCCACAATCAACCTGATGTACCCTGCAATGTGGAATACATGAATAGACAATGAATCATCCCAAAATTGAGGTGGTGGACTTTGGGAGCAACTGTAGACTTGGGGTTTGCTGTATGCAACTGACTTGTTTCTGATTTTTACGTTTATCTTAGGTTAGTTTTTAGCAATTGATATCATTGGTGGATTTGTTTATTGGTTTGGTTGCTCTCTTTTCATTACCTTAAAAATTTTTTTATTTTAATAATTTTTTAATTTTAATTACTTTATTTTATTATTTATTTATTTTTCTTTCTTTTTTTCTCCCTTCTTCTGAGCCGTGTAGCTGACAGGGTCTTGGTGCTCTGGCCTCGTGTCAGGCCTGAGCCTCTGAGGTGGAAGAGACAAGTTCAGGACATTGGACCACCAGAGACCTCCCAGCCCCATGTAATATCAATCGGCGAGAGCTCTCGCAGAGATCTCCGTCTCAATGCTTAGACCCAGCTCCACTCAACGACCAGAAAGCTGCAGTGCTGGACACCCATGCCAAACAACTAGCAAGACAGGAACACCACTCCACCCATTAGCAGAGAGGCTGCCTAAAATCATACTAGGTTCATAGACACCCCAAAACACACCACCGGATGTGGCCCTGCCCACTACAAAGACAAGATCCAGGGGACACAGGCACCAGTCCCCTCTACCAGGAAGCCTACACAGTCTCTGAACCAACCTTACCCACTGGGGGCAGACACCAAAAACAACAGGAACTACGAACCTGCAGCCTGCAAAAAAGAGACCCCAAACACAGTAAGTTAAACAAAATGAGAAGACAGAGAAATATGCAGCAGATGAAGAAGCAAGGTAAAAACCCACCAGACCAAACAAATGAAGAGGAAATAGGCAGTCTACCTGAAAAAGAATTCAGAGTAATGATAGTAAACATGATCCAAAATCTTGGAAATAGAATGGAGAAAATACAAGAAACGTTTAACAAGGAACTAGAAGAACTAAAGAGCAAACAAATAATGATGAACAACACAATAAATGAAATTAAAAATTCTCTAGAAGGAATCAATAGCAGAATAACTGAGGCAGAAGAATGGATAAGTGACCTGGAAGATAAAATAGTGGAAATAACTACCACAGAGCAGAATAAAGAAAAAAGAATGAAAAGAATTGAGGACAGTCTCAGAGACCTCTGGGACAACATTAGATGCACCAACGTTAGAATTATAGGGGTCTCAGAAGAAGAAGAGAAAAAGAAAGGGACTGAGAAAATATTTGAAGAGATTATAGTTGAAAACTTCCCTAATATGGGAAAGGAAATAGTTAATCAAGTCCAGGAAGCACAGAGAGTCCCATACAGGATAAATCCAAGGAGAAACACGCCAAGACACATATTAATCAAATTATCAAAAATTAAATACAAAGAAAAAATATTTTTCAAAGCAGCAAGGGAAAAACAACAAATAACATACAAGGGAATGCCCATAAGGTTAACAGCTGATCTTTCAGCAGAAACTCTGAAAGCCAGAAGGGAGTGGCAGAACATATTGAAAGTGATGAAAGGGAAAAACCTACAACCAAGATTACTCTACTCAGCAAGGATCTCATTCAGATTTGACAGAGAAATTAAAACCTTTACAGACAAGCAAAAGCTAAGAGAATTCAGCACCACCAAACCAGCTTTACAACAAATGCTAAAGGAATTTCTCTAGGCAGGAAACACAAGAGAAGGAAAAGACCTATAATAACAAACCCAAAACAATTAAGAAAATGGTAATAGGAACATACATATGGATAATTACCTTAAGTGTAAATGGATTAAATGCTCCAACCAAAAGACATAGAATGGCTGAATGGATACAAAAACAAGACCCGTATATAGGCTGTCTACAAGAGACCCACTTCAGACCTAGGGACACATACAGACTGAAAGTGAGTGGATGGAAAAGGATATTCCGTGCAAATGGAAATTAAAGAAAGCTGGAGTAACAATTCTCATATCAGACAAAATAGACTTTAAAACAAAGACTATTATTACAAGAGACAAAGAAGGACACTACATAATGATCAAGGGATCAATCCAAGAAGAAGATATAACAATTGTAAATATTTATGCACCCAACAGAGGATAAACAAAATTGATAAACCATTAGAAACTCAAGAAAAAAAGGGATAAGACTCAAATCAACAGACTTAGAAATGAAAAGGGAAAAGTAACAACTGACACTGCAAAAATACAAAGGATCATGAGAGATTACTACAAGCAACTATATGCCAAGAAAATGGACAACCTGGAAGAAATTCTTAGAAAAGTACAGCCTTCCAAGACTGAACCAGGAAGGAATAGAAAATATAAACAGACAAATCACAAGCACTGAAATTGAAACTGTGATTTAAAATCTTCAACAAACAAAAGCCCAGCATCAGATGGTTTCACAGGTGAATTCTATCAAACATTTAGAGGAGAGCTAACACCTATCCTTCTCAAACTCTTCCAAAATATAGCAGAGGGAAGAACACTCCCAAACTCATTCTATGTGGCCACCATCACCCTGATACAAAAACCAGACAAAGATGTCACAAAAAAAGAAAACTACAGGACAATATCACTGAGGAACGTAGATGCAAAAATCCTCAACAACATACTAGCAAACGGAATACAAGAGCACATTAAAAGGATCATATACAGCATGACCAAGTGGGGGTTTTCCCAAGAATGCAAGGATTCTTCAACATAAGCAAATCCATCAATGTGATACACCATATTAACAAATTGAAGGATAAAAACCATATGATCATCTCAATAGAGGCAGAAAAAGCTTTCGACAAAATTCAACACTCATTTTTGATAAAAACTTTCAAGAAAGTAGGTATAGAGGGAACTTACCTCAACATAATAAAGGCCATACATGACAAACCCACAGCCAACATCATTCTCAATGGTGAAAAACTGAAAACATTTTCACTAAGATCAGGAACAAGACAAGGTTGCCCACTCTCACCGCTGTTATTCAACATAGTTCTGGAAGTTTTAGCCAAAGCAATCAGAGAAGAAAAAGAAATAAAAGGAATCCAAATCAGAAAAGAAGTAAAACTGTCACTGTTTGCAGATGACATGATATTATACATAGAGAATCCTAAAGATGCTACCAGAAAACTACCAGAGCTAATCAATGAATTTGGTAAAGTAGCAGGATACAAAATTAATCACAGAATTCTCTTGCATTCCTATACACTAATGATGAAAAATCTGAAAGAGAAACTAAGGAAACGCTCCCATTTACCAATGCAACAAAAAGAATAAAATACCTAGGAATAAACCTACCTAAGGTGACAAAGGACCTGTATGCAGAAAACACTAAGACACTGATGAAAGAAATGAAAGATGATACAAACAGATGGAGAGATATGCCATGTTCTTGGACTGGAAGAATAAACATTGTGAAAATGACTATACTACCCAAAGCCATCTACAGATTCAATGCAATCCCTATCAAACTACCAATGGCATTTTTCACAGAACTAGAATAAAAAAGTTCACTCTTTATATGGAAACACAAAAGACCCCAAATAGCCAAAGCAATCTTGAGAAAGAAAAACAGATCTAGAGGAATCAGGCTCCCTGACTTCAGACTTTACTACAAAGCTACAGTAATCAAGACAGTATGGTACTGGCACAAAAACAGAAAGATAGATCAATGGTACCCACAGATAAACCCACGCACATATGGTCACCTTATCTTTGATAGAGGAGGCAACAATATACAATGGAGAAAAGACAGTGTCTTCAATAAGGGGCTCTGGGAAAACTGGATCGCTACATGTAAAAGAATGAAATTAGAACACTTCCTAACACCATACACAATAATAAGCTCAAAATGGATTAAAGACCTAAATGTAAGGCCAGACACTACCAAACTCTTAGAGGAAAATATAGGCAGAACACTGTATGACATACAACACAGCAAGATCCTTTTCAACTCACCTCCCAGAGAAATGGAACTAAAGACAAAAATAAACCAATGGGACCTAATGAAACTTAAAAGCTTTTGCACAGCAAAGGAAACCATAAACAAGATGAAAAGACAACCATCAGAATGGGAGAAAATATTTGCAAACGAAGCAACTGACAAAAGATTAATCTCCATAATATACAAGCAGCTCATGCAGCTCAATATCAAATAAACAAACAACCCAATCCCAAAATGGGCAGAAGACCTAAATAGACATTTCTCCAAAGAAAATATATAATTGCCAACAAACACATGAAAGGATGTTCCACATCACTAATCATTAGAGAAATGCAAATCAAAACTACAATGAGATATCACCTCACACCAGTCAGAATGGCCATCATCAAAAAATCTACAAACAATAAATGCTGGAGAGGGTGTGGAGAAAAGGGAACCCTCTTGCACTGTTGGTGGGAATGTAAATTGATACAGCCACTATGGAGAACAGTATGGAGGTTCCTTAAAAAGCTGAAAATAGAACTACCATATGACCCAGGAACCCCACTTCTGGGCATATACCCTGAGAAAACCATAATTCAAAAGGAGACATGTACCACAATGTTTATTGCAGCTCTATTTATAGTAGCCAGGACATGGAAACAACCTAAGTGTCCATCGACAGATGAATGGATAAAGAAGATGTGGCACATATATACAATGGAATATTACTCAGCCATAAAAAGAAACGAAATTGAGTCATTTGTTGAGACGTGGATGGATTTAGAGACTGTCATACAGAGTGAAGTAAGTCAGAAAGAGAAAAACAAATACCATATATTAAAGCATGTATGTGGAACCTAGAAAAATGGTACTGATGAACCGGTTTGCAGGGCAGAAGTTGAGACACAGTTGTAGAGAACAAACGTATGGACACCAAGGCAGGAAAACCCTGGTGGGTTGGGGATGGTGGTGTGCTGAATTGGGCAATTGCGATTGACATGTATACATTGATGTGTATAAAAGTGATGGCTAATAAGAACCTGCAGTATAAAAAAACAAAGAAAACAACTAATACTAAACTTTCTTTGGGTCATTTGTATGGAAATATGTTAATATAAATGTTTCAGACATTACATGAAATTTCTAAAAATCTTATATGTTCTGGTATAATGTTATAAGTCATAATTCTATATGACTTATATGACTGTATTTATAACTCAATAATAAAAAGATACAATTTCAAAATGGGCAAAGGATCTGAATAGGTATTTTTCCAAAGAAGATATACAAATGACCGATAAACACCATAAAAATTGTTCAACACTGTTAGTCAGTAGAGAAATACAGATCAAGGTCACAGTGAGATACCACTTCATACACACCAAGATGGCTAAATTTTTTTTAAAGGCAGATTGTTGCAGATATTGGCAAGGGTGTGAATATTGGAACCCTCATACGCTGCTGGTTGGAATGTATAATGGTGCATTCAACTTTGGGAAACAGGCTAGCAGTTCCTGAAAATGTTTCTCTAAACATAGAATTGCCATATGACTTAGCATTTCAACTCCTAGGTATATACCAAGAAAAATGAAAACATATGTCCAGCAAAAACTTGTACACAAATGTTCATAACATTATGAAGTCCCAATTATTCATGACAGCCAAAAAGTGGAAACAATCTAAATGTCTACCAACTGATGAACAGATAAATAAATGTGGCATATCCATACAATAGAATATTATTTGGCAGTAAAAATGACTGAAATACTGATTCATGCTGGATGGATGAACATTGAAAACCTCATATTAAGTGAAGGAATTCAGTCACAAAAAGCGTTTATGTGAAATGTTATATAATCCCCATGTATGTGAAATGTCCACAATACACAAATCTGGAGATAGAGAGAGCACAGTGGCTATACAGGGTTGAGGTATTGAGGAGAAATGAGAAGTTATGACTAAAAAGTACAGGTGTTGTTTGTCTATTTCTTAGGAGGGATGAAAATATTCTAAAATTAATTTTAGTGATGGTTGCAAATCTCTGTGACTATACTACAAAGTATTGTATTGTATACCTTAAATGGGCTAAATGTATGCAGTATAAATTGTCTTGAAAACACAGCTATATTATTAAAATCAAGTACTTCCTTGTATCTGTCCATGTCAAAGTCTCACCATACCTAGCTAGCATGCCATCTCCTAGTGCATGCTCTAATCACTCCTATGTAGGTTATGACAATAATCTACTATAGAAGCTGTTTCCAGTTTCTATGAGCCATCTGTTGCAATAGATTTTTATTAAAATACTATTTTCATTAAATCACTCCCTTGCCCAATATCAGTAATTCTCTAATCTCTTCTTTCATCCATTTAAGGCCCATCATCAACTGGGCTATGTTACCCATTGTGTTAGGCAGAACAGCCTCTCAAAGAAGCCCATATCCTAGCCATATCCTAATTCCTCCAACCTTTAAATATGTTGCTTAACATGGCTAAAGAGACTGTGCAGATGTGATTAAATTAAAGTCCTGGAGATGGAGAGATTATCTGGGATTATCCTGTTGGGTCCAATGTAATCACAAGCTAAGTGAAACAGGGAAACAGGAGACTTACGAGCCCAAGAAAAGATGCAACAAAGGAAGAGTGATGTGGACCACAGTCTAAGGAATGTGGGCAGCCTCTAGAAACTAGAAGTGGCAAGGAAAAGGATTGTCCCCCTAAAGCCTTAAGGAATGCAACCCTACTGGCCCATTTATTACTCTGACATCCAGAGGATAATAAATTTGTGTTGTTTTAAGCCACTAACTTTAGGGCGATTTGTTATAACTGTGATAGGAAACCAATACGCCCATGCAGCAATCTTACTCTGATTCTCTGCTTTTCTCACATCACAGATTTGAATAATCCTTTTTCACTTGTCTGGAAGTTCCATTCTTCTCACTGCCAACACAGCAAGGCCAACTTGAATACTAATATCCTCAAGACATTTCCTTCCACTAATCCCACCTCTATGACTTTAATTCTGACTAGAGCTTTCTTCAGAATAAATGTATGCCATCTACAAATGACGAGCACATGCATTACCTAGGGGCGATCATCTGAGTTTAAGTTGTACATGGAAGGCACTTAGCACATTGCAAGGAAACAGTGGTGTGCTGGTGAACCAATTCAAAAAAACAAAAGCTCTGATTTATATTGTTTGTCTATTAAATACTCCCAACAAGACTGATTTCAATCAACATGTCGTACACCTTAAACTTACACAATGTTATATGTCAATTATATCTCAATAACGCTGGGGGAAAACTGGTTAACTGTGAGTTTAGGGGCAACTCTGAGTTCATTTGCCCTTTATAATGAACAAATCAAGCACAGTAAGAGGAAGTCCCACAACAACCAAGATTGTCTTGAGAGTGACATCCACCCAAATGGATAAATTTTCTGTAGGTCTTCAGGAAGAATTAAAAGACAGTTACTTGGGCTTCCCTGGTGGCACAGTGGTTGAGAGTCCGCCTGCCGATGCAGGGGACACAGGTTCGTGCCCCGGTCTGGGAAGATCCCACATGCCGCGGAGCGGCTGGGCCCGTGAGCCATGGCCTCTGAGCCTGCGCGTCCGGAGCCTATACTCCGCAGCGGGAGAGGCCACAACAGTGAGAGGCCCGCGTACCTCAAAAAAAAAAAAAAAAAAAAAAAAAAA
>NW_020173037.1:9905599-9944145 GCF_003031525.2 Neophocaena asiaeorientalis asiaeorientalis
CCCAAAAGGGGGGGGGCCGCGGTACCCAAAAAAAAAAAAAAAAAAAAAAAAGACAGTTACTTTAAGTGTGTAGCACTGGAGCAATATTTGACTCATGGTTGAAAGAATATTGACACATGTAGAAATCATTGAACTGTTTCCTTATTTGTCTAGTTTATTGGATGATTTTAGAAAATGAAACACTGGTTTCCTCTAGCCACAGTTATATATCTTATGTGTTTGGTTCCTAGTATTTGGATATCATTTTTATAATGTTATTTTTTATGACATTGTTTTTCTGCAAAACATTAGGATTTTTATCAGATTTTTCCTTTACCTTCAGAAAAACGTTGATTTTTTTTTTTGTTCTTCCATTATATGCCAGGGCAATTTAAAAATCTTTCTACGTCCTCAGAGCAATTCACCACAGGTTTAGATCTTATGAACAAGAATTTGCTATACAGTCATCTCTTTTTTACTAGTTTTGACTTAATCCCTTGGAACTGTTTTCTTTTTTAATATTGTGGATGATTTAGGACACTAAAATAAAATAACTAAAGTAATTGCACAATTTGCTCAAATAGAGATTGGTATGGGGCTGTGAGAGTTAAGGGGAATTAAAAAAGAAAAGAATAAATCTATAGTAACAATAAATACATACAGCAATTCAGACAGATTACCAAATAAAAAGTGTATGCCTTAGACATAAATTTTTCACTTTAGGTGCTGAAAGACTGAGGGATACAAGGTATTGAAGGTATGATAAGTTCTGTAAAACTAGTACACCTTCAAAGTGCACTGCAACTCAAATGGAAAAGGCAATCAGGGGATGGGTGACTAATTAATTAAACAAGAGAAAAAACATACAATCACTTATAAAATTATTATGATACCCTATTATAAATCATTTTTACCCAATAGCTATAAACCTCATTGATGCATCATGTAGTAACAGTAATATATTTTTTTTTACTAGTAGAGAATTTGTCTAAAAGATAAGGTGAGCAGATTCACTGAGGCTACAAAGATGGGAAAAAAAGAAAATTAGGAGCAGATACAGGGTTACACTAAATTTGCCTATAAATCTGAACTGGTAAAAAAATTGTCTTGAATATGGACTTCTGAAATATCACTGGCTACTTTTTATGCGCCTGTTCGGCTACAACTTTCAGTATCAGCTGTACCCCAGTAATTCCCAGAGCAATAACTAAGCTTGGAATAACCCCATGATCTAGAGGCATGTCTACCCAATTGCCTACGGGACACTGCTACTCAGATCCCCAAAGGGACTTTAGATTCAGTAGGGTCAAAACTAACTTTTTAATCTCTTCCCTGCCCTGCTTGACCAGATTTTCTCCTTGTTCTGCATTCTCTCTCTTGGAATCTCAAACCAGCATTGACCCATCTGTGCAAGGTGGAAACACAGAGGCCACCTTGCATTCCTCCTTTTCCCTCACTCCTCTATCTACCCTGTCATGAAATTATGACAATTCTGCTTTTAATACATCTCACTGGTCTGCCTACCTTCATATCCTATGGGCCACTGGCTTCTAACTCAACTACCTGCTCTCCTTTGCACTGGTCCTCATTTTATTTTGCATATTCCCCTTTGGGCTATTCCCTACAGGTAATACTTCATGCATGTTCTTAAAAACCCTTTAATGTTTTCTCCTATCTGTTGATAAAGACCACATCCCTTTGCACACAAAGCTACTTGTAATCGGCTCTGACATCCCCTCCAAGGCTCTCATGGAACCTACGCACCAATGTCAGGGAACTCTGCTTGCCTTTCTCAGATCATATTACATTCAGTAATGCATCTGAGACTTTGTGAAGGTCATTTTTCTTTTCCAGAAGACCCTTTACCTCTTTTCTCTCTGATGAATTTCTAGCCATCAAACAAATCTCAACCAGCACTTCCTCTGGGGAAACCTCCCTAAGGCTTCCAGTCTGAGTTCATCTTTACATATGCACAAGTGCAATGCACTGACCACACTGGGTTGTAATTTCCTGTTCCCCGTGAGCTACATAAGGGCACAGGCTATGTCTTCTCCCTTCCCCCCAGGAACCCTTGCTGCCACAGAGGTTCTAGCATGAGGCAAAGGTTTAATATTCATTGAGAGAATGAAATGTTTGCCAGAGTCAGATTTTGAAGGGCTTTGAATATAACCTGAAGGGGTTTTGTTCTATAGGCACGGCTCTGAAGCACAGGCAGACAATAATCAAACCATTGTGTTAGAGAGAAAACTTGGGGAGAGAAATGGATAGGCTGAGGATAGAGGGTGGGGTATAAATACATGAAGATGTATTTGTTGTAGGGTTTGCAGAAACGTCTGGAGACACAATTATGGATTTATTGGGGTATTAGGTTGAAGAATGGGGATATAACTTATGTAATGTTTTATGTCTAGGCTGAATTACATTCTAAATATACAGTAAGGAAAAAAATAAAAACGATTAATCTGCTTCATATCCATGACATATCCTACCCAGTACTGCAATTCTGATAACAGATATTAGGCAGAAAAGCATGTTTACCACACTTAATGTTAATTAAACAGATAAGGGGCTTACGCATTTATTCCAGAAATATTTCTAGTTTCTTGTAATACCCTAATATGATTGGATCAATCATAAATTTACAAAAACCAAGTTGTACTCATTTATATTTAACTCCAGGAGCAACATATTCCACGGTTTATTTGACACCGTATATGGAAATTTTCTAAAATTCTTCTACTTAGGGCCTTATGATAGTCACATGGTATTCCAGGATTTGGTGCAACTATCCATGAAGATCAAGAATAAATATTGCAAAATATGATTTTCCTCTAAATTGGCGAAAGAAAATCACCAAACTTTCTGTAAGGAATCATTGTATTAATGTCCAGTATTTCTGCCAGAACGTTTTTAACCTCATCTCAAATTTTCTTAGATATGAGTTGTAAGAATTTAATCTAAGAAGGTCTGCTGTAAACATGAAATCTCAACAAATGTCAGATAATCCCATGGTGTTTTCCAACATTTTATAACACAACCAAATTAAAATACCACCTGGTACTGTTTTACAGAATTAAAACTTTTCTGAAATAGTAAGGCCACAGGTATGGCTCATACTTCCTTTAGGAAATGGATGAAAATACAGTAAACGTTGAACAAAGGCAATAAAAATCTTGTTGCCTCACAATATCCAGGTTATCTGTCAGAACATATTAAAAATCCGTAAGATTTTTTTCTGTGAAGTAAGTATAATTAGATGTTTTATCTACTTCACACATGTGACATAAAAGAATGAAACTTTCATAAAATTCTAAACTTAAGATGGGATTATTATTATCACCATTATCTTCATTTAGGAGAAAAATAGACTGTGGTGAGGAAGGAAAGGTTAAGATAACACATTAAAGATGAAATATGGCAAAAGAGAAATAATTCTCCTAAATTATAAAACCTGTGAGTAAATATACAAGGAACAGGGTAACTGAATTTCAAGGGGTCAGCACTGAATGTACTTTACTTCATGGAGAGTAGTTTATGACAATCAATATTGCCACTCATTTTTGATGACCTTTTGTGTCCTCTGTACCTCACATTAAATGCATCAACATGTTTGATTTTTAATTTAGCCTTGTTAAAGTAATTTAGTTCAACCTTCACTGAGGAAATGCTGCTATTTGCAATGACAGTGAATGCTATTTGGCCTCTTAGGGCAAATGGGACTGTCAGCCTCATTGTCAAGTTATGAGTTGACATAGTTAAGGAGCCAGTGAAGAGGGAGAGCGGTGGGTTCCAGCTTCTAATGGCATTGGTGGTAGGGCAGGGGAGACAATGCTTTTTAGTTAGTTTTTGTGGTTGTGTCTTTTATTTATTTATTTTATTTATTTTTTTTTTTGCGGTACGTGGGCCCCTCACCACTGTGGCCTCTCCCGTTGCGGAGCACAGGCTCCGGACGCGCAGGCTCAGCGGCCATGGCTCACGGGCCCAGCCGCTCCGCGGCATGTGGGATCTTCCCGGACCGGGGCACGAACCCGCGTCCCCTGCATCGGCAGGCGGACTCTCAATCACTGTGCCACCAGGGAAGCCCTGGTTGTGTCTTTTAATTCATTATCTGTTTTTTATTCTGTGAACGCTTCCATTCTTCTCATGCTTTAGGGTCAAAATCTCAGTCATTCTGATACTTCTAACTTCCATACCACCCATCCCAAACAATGTTAATCCATATTTGATGTTGCACCCTAATTCAAACTATTCCCATTTTATAAAGTGTGTAGTTTCGATAGCATCATAATTGACCCCTCACCTTTAGTACCTTTGTAAGCAAAGCCACCAAAGAGACTACTGCGATGTTAATCTCTTAAAAGTTTCATTTCCGGTCATGTCTCCCCCTCCTATTTTTTTATATGACCTACAAACTGATGTCTAAAATTCTTTGCCTAATACTTATTCTTTTCATAATTTTGCCAATCTTTTCAGTCTCCTTTACCATGATGAACAGTCTCTTTACCCAGGCATGTCTCTCCCTTTCTCTTCATGCGACCCCTTTACCCAGAATGTCCTCTCTATTCATTCCAACTCTCTGCACCCAGCCTTCTTCAGGATACATCTCCAAGACCAGTTCCCCATTTCAACTTCTCCTGGTCATTTCATTCATTTTGTTTGAAACCCAATGGTAGTTCTGTTTTTCTACCAATAGTTTGGTCCCTGCATATACTTCCTTGAATTATTCATTGTGCCTTGAGCTGTTTGACAGCAGGGGTTTTACTTTCTCCTAATCTATGTTCAATGAGCATATAAAACTTGTACAGTCAGAAAAAATACTTTAAAAAAAGGTAGAATGAACAATAATCATCTATTTTTCCTGGGAGAGTTAGGTTTATAAAGAAACAGAGCACGTCATCTTCAAGCTCATTCATTAGATCACCGTTGTATTATTCATTTTTTCCCCTCACAAATCGATAAGAGAAGGGAAGAAAATAAATCTCTTTCAGACCATTATATTTTTACCTTATGTAGTTATCCACACAGAATGAAATCATTGCCCATAACAGGAAGTAAAGGTAGAGCTGATTATTATATTTTTCTTTGTGAGTGTATTCCACATATGTATTTTAACAAACATTCTGGAAAAAAAAAACACCTCATATTAGAGAATTCTGAAAGTGCTTTAATTTATAATTTACCTATATTTGTATTTTCTTCAAAGAATTTGCTCCATTTTAAAATATTTCATTAGCACTCCTTTGACCTCTGAGTTTTTCTACCTAAAGTTATTTAGAGATCTTCAGAATGTGTGTATGTTTGTGTGTGTGTTATGTGCATGTGTGTCATGCAGGAATACTGAATAATCCTTGTCAAATTGAGACTGTTTTAATTCTACTTTTTTAAAAGAAAACAAGTCATATTTTGACAAGTTCCTCCTCAGTAACAATGCTGAAGATATGGCATGTTGACTTAATTAAAACAAAATTGGTTGAAGATATATATATGTTTACATATTTAATATTTAATGTATTAAAATATATTAGTCTGAGCTGAAATCTCAAGTCATACAAACCTATTCATTTCAAAACACTTACTAACCTGTAGTTTGCTGAAAATTCCAAATGGGCAATTCTGAACGAGAGTCCATTGTTACACGTAAAATTTCAGTATATTTTCCAAAGTTCTAAAATAAAATTGCTACTGGGGCAAATGGTTACAACATTTTATCTTATGGAAGACATATTAGGACATTAAAAAATTCTTAGTTCTAAGATGAAAAATCAAATCTCTATGATTTTTGAAGGCCAAAGTTTAATGTATTTTGCTATCGATACCATAGGAAATTCAATATTCTTTATATGAGTGAGAAGAAGCAAATCATCATCAATAAGCTTGTATTCATCTGTAACATCCTTGATTAACAAAATCTGGGGTTGTTTACCATTTTTGTAACCATTTTGCTAGAATTATTCTAGGAATAGTGCTACTTAGGTTCAATATTAATTCTAAAAGCATTAATTTGATTACTTTCTTAGGCACAATAATAAAAAAGATATATAAGAAATTGGAGTTGTGTTCATTTAGCAGTTATTAATTACAGCCCCTATAATTTAATATACAGTAATATTGGGTGGTAGTTCTAAACCACCTCTTACTGAAAGCATATTGTCAGGGTTCCTGAATAAATAGCCATGATGGAAAGGGAGTCCCCATGGCAGAAATTAAGAAATAAAGAACAGGAAGGATTAACCTCCAGCCTCCCGTGCTTTTATCTTTAGCATGCCTCAAAACCAAAGAGAGAATGCCTAACCATTAAAAAAAGATTAAAGGTGTTAATTAGACTAAGAAATAGAAACCTATCGCCCTTACGTCAGGCAGACCAGACTAAACCTTCTCATGGATTAACACACACACACACACACACACACACACACACACACAAGTATTTGGTCTCTGAAATTTTGCTGATGATAGTCTCAAGTGTATCTTTGTGAACACTTTTGTTGAAACTGATTAAATTTTGAACATTTTTATAGACAGTCATTACCACTATTACTATTGAAATTGTTTTTAACATTCAATACTAAAATATAACCAACAGGATCTAGGAAGAGTAACCAAATTCATAATAATGAGATTCAAAATTGCCGATTTTTACATCTCCTTCAATCGAAGCCATGACGAAGTTAGTGCCAGATTATGTAGAGATTCTTTCATTGTTCTTTCAGGGGGAACGCATCTCAGGAGTTGAGCTGGGGAAGCAAGCAAAATAGCCACAGCCTTTGAAAGAGGAAGCTTAGCACCGGATGGGGCTACAGGTGACTCTAGCTGCAGCTCTGGCTCTCCACTGCAGGTCCAGAGGTGGCTCCTCCCCCACTACGCCCGCAGCGTTAGGTCCTGCGTTGCTGCAGGCTGGACCACTTGTTGCTGTGGGTACTTCTCTCGCTGAAATTGCCGGGCCAGTGCCAAGTCGTTGAGACCCAGTGTGCTTCGTGGCTACTGCTGCAGCTGCAGGGACAAGGCGATCAGGTAATCCTGGCCCACCTGACGCTGTTTTCTAGGGAGCCATCCCACCTTCTGCTCCGCGGCCCTTCCGCAGGGGATGACTTAGGGTCCCACCCCACTTGCTCCTCCCAAAGAAAGCCCTGGTCGGTGACAAGTAGGTGCACGCGCCTCCTGTGTTTAATCATGGTATTAAAATGGTTGTTTTGGGAAAAGATGCTACGTCTGCTTTCGCTGGCAGCTGCCGTTAGCTCACACAGACCGTGGCGGTCAGCTGGCCGCTGTCATGTCCACGGACTGCTCTGACATCGGGCTTTCTGTCACGAGGTTGTTGTCGCTGGACTGCCTGCGGGTGGTGACCGTCTCTGCCGGCTGGGTGTAACTCAGTTTCCCAACTGTGCTCACGGCCTCAGGACTGTGTGGATTAACGAGCCAGCCATGCGACAGAGGTACACTGAATAGGTCAGATATGGCACTCAGATGAATGCTCAGAGTCAGAGACACCTGTGAAATTGCACATGGACACCCAGACTCTGTCCAGCTTAGGCGGAACATGGCACCACCCACATGCTTCTGAAAATGAAGCTGAAGTTCCTCTGGCTTCTGGGGCGGGATGGACAGGAGGCAGTCTCCAAGCTGGGCCACCAGCCATTGAATGTGATCACTTCCTCCCAAGGGAGCAGTGCGCGCGCGCGCGTACACACACACACACACACGCACACGAGCACACACGCGCACGCACATACACGCACGCACCCACACACACGTACGCACCCACACACACACGTGTATATGCATAGATATGGCCTGTATATGTGGCATCTTTACATAAAATTGTTACCTGGGTCTTGTATTGGCTCTTACTGTGTGCTCAAAGTGGGCCTTTAAAGTAATGTTTTCAATATTCCTTTTAGCAACTGTCTAAAAAATGTGTAAATGCTGTAATTTTTTTTTTTTTTTTTTTTTGGATGTGCCGGGCGGCTGGTAGGACCTTTGTTCCCTGCCCAGGGATTGAACCTAGGCAGTGAGAGTGGAGTCCTAACCACTGGACAACCAGGGAACTCCCGTAAATGCTATTATTTCATATAACTCATTTTTATTTCTAGTTTCATCTTCTTTTATATTACCTTTAAGGTATGATGCAATGAAAATATTTAACATTTGAGAGAGAGAAAGAGAGTAGAGAACATCTTTACGTAAGAGAACCTGAAATATGTGTGTGTAAACGTGTGTGTGTATACAAATACACACATACATCCACACACACTAACATTTAGTAGGCCCAGACGTTCATCACAGTGCTATTTATAGTAACAAAAGTATAAAAACAAACCAGATATTCAATAATAGGGTGGTTAAATAAATTATGATGTATGCTTTAAATAAACATAGGCAACTATTTATAAGGATGCTGCATAAGTATTTCATGGAATATACATATCCAGGAAAAATGACTATATTATTTAGCGAAATAAAAATAGATTATAAGATAATATGACCCATGTGATCTTATTTTTGTAAATGTAAATTTGCACATACACACACTTTATACCAGAATATTAGTAGTAGGGATCACTTTGTGATGAAATTTTATTCTCCTATGGTAATTTAAATCTTTCCTATTTATTTGTATTTCTAAATTCATACAATCCCCAATTTTGTTTTGTTTTGTTCTGTTTTTTGCGGTACGCGGGCTTCTCACTGTTGTGGCTCAGCGGCCATGGCTCACGGGCCCAGCCGCTCTGCGGCATGTGGGATCTTCCCGGACCGGGGCTCGAACCCATGTCCCCTGCATCAGCAGGCAGACTCTCAACCACTGCGCCACCAGGGAAGCCCTGTTTTGCTTTTAATATTATTTATAACTAGGTGCTTCTTGTTCCCTAAGGAAGGTTCCTATGTCTGTACCTAAGGCATTGGTTGCCAGATAAATCCACTGCGAGCTTTATTTAATTAGGGAGGAGCGGGCCAGGTTTTTCTTCATCAAGTTTAGTTGAAAACCTGAGACTGGACTCCTCCACTGACCCAGAATGTTAGTGTTTTTGCTGTAGACCTTACAGCATTTGTACTTCTGTTATCTGCAGGAAAAGACCCGGAAGGTCTGGATTTTGAGGTATTTTCAGTTCTTGTCCAACCATTGGTTCCTAACTAACAACTCAAGTCTAACCAACCAGTTCTTCCTTGTGTCTTTCAACTTTTCAGGATGAGAAATCATCAAAGGCCAAAATGAGCTAACACTTCTTGAATCCTTACTATATCAAGGTTTGAGTTATCTCATTTAATCTTCACAACATCTCAAGGCAATAAGTACCATTCCTATCATCTTTTTACAGATGAGGAAACTGAGGCACAGAGGGATGTAGTCATTCACTCAAGACTACCCAGCTAGTCCATAGCAGAAATGATTGTCTGATTCCAGATCCCAAGCTCTTAAACCTTCTACCACAGCTTCAGCCCATATACTTACACACACAGATACACACACACACACACACACACACACACACACACACAAACCCACAAAAAAACCCCTAGCTATAAAAAAGAGATAACAAATGCCACTATAATGATACATGTTAGATGATTTTGTGAAACAAAAAGCACAAGAAAATATGATTTAGATACTAATTCAATTAATTATATTGAAGAGTTTTCAAAATATTTTAGATCACTTCCCTTATTTGAATGCAAATGATCAAAGAATTTTTACCTAATTATCTTAAATAGTTTTTTCTGTCATAGCACGGTATGGTACACTCAATGAGGTAACCAATGAATTAAAATTGCTATAAGCTGAAAAATAATCACCACGAATTTGACAAATTTCTTAGCTCATCAACTTACACGTTTACAGCATGAGGTCAGTATTGGGTGCAGAATTCAGTCCATCATTTTACTAACAAACATTAATGACCACGATGATCAGAAATTTTGTGCTGTGCAAATTTACTATGCACTTTTCTGCATAAACTAATGGTGGGTGCTGCAGAAATACGCAGGAACCCAGATTCTGCTGACCTTTATCGTGGTCAGCTGCTCCAACCTACCATGGTTCTGATCACTGGAACCCAATGGGACAGGGAGATTTTGTCACACTTGAACTCACTTTCTTACCCTGAGCCTTTTGACTGTTTCAAGTGCTTACGCTCGGTTGGCCAGGCCTTCAAGCCAGTGATCTCACATTGTGAAATAATAATTAAAAGACAGCAGGTACTTTCATTTTAATATGCTTACCTTTATCCTTTAGGGAGGACCTCAGCTGATCGACACCCAAGAGAAATATGCTTGGGTTTCTCTTCTCCCTTTTATCTGTCTCTGACTCTTGTACCCAATCTTGACATTACACATGAAAATAAAAGCCAAATCGTATTCACAGGGATTGTAAACTTCCTGATTTTCCTAACGAGGAAAGGAAAATATAATACACAAGGCCTAATAAATCTCAGGCCTATATTTGGGACTTTAGTTTTGCAATAATAACACCGTTGCTATCAATTTGCTTTACATATATGAAAAGATACAACTCTTTTGAGCAAATGATGGAGGATATTTTTTTAAGTGAACATTTTTCTGGTATTGTCTGCCTCCCACTTAACAGCCAACCACTTGGAGAGCAGTTTCCACTCACAGTTTCCTTCACTACATTTCTCAATCCACAATGCTTCTGCTTCTGCATTCACCTTCATTAGGATTGCTCTCAAAAGCTCATGCTTGTCGGGCATATTCATGACATTCATCGATAAATTCAGTGATTTCTTTTAATGCTTATTTTAACTGGGATGTGACAACTCTATAGGATATGGCTCTGTTGGTAATTCTTGCCTTCTTGAAACACTCATTTTTCATGGCATCTGGACAACTGGGTTTTTATTTATTTTCTGGCTGCTTCTTCTAAGCCTTCTTTTTTAAATTTATTTTCTCCACCATCCCCTATAGGAATGGTTTCTATAGAATGCTGTCTTTGAATCTGCATTTCATCCCTCTTTTCCCTTCCCTTCCATTCCCGTCCTTTTTTCACTCTAAATTTCTCCCTCTTTTTCTGTCTCTCTCCTCTCTCTCTCTCTCCCCCCGCCTCTCTCTTTCCACCCCTCTCTCTTTCCATCCTTCCTGGTTAATCTCATTGTCTTTTATCATTTCATTAGTCTGTGTGCATGAATAACACCCGTACCTATATTTATAGCTTAGGTCTTACAACATCAAATCCAAATATTTAACTACTAACTGGGCATCTCTACCTAGATTTTCCATATTCAACTACAACTCAACATACTTCAAACTGAGCTCACCTTTTTTTCTTCCAAAACCTACTTCTTTTAGCACGTCACTCATTGTAAATTGTTCTGCTATTTACTGACTTACATAAGACAGAAAAGAGGGAATCACTTTTTACTCTTTGCTCTCTCTCCAAAATCATTCAACTGTTAATTCTGACCAATTATTCCATACTCCACTCTTGTACATTTGCTACCTTTACTAGAGTCACCCATATCTTTCACCTACAATTTTTCACTGGCATCTAACTTTCTATTTTCTACTGCAGTCAGAGTGATGTTTCTAAACTTCCAAACGGTGCGTGTCTTTCTGCTTAAAATTCTGCACTAGTTTCACATTGTTCTTGGGATCAAAATCCTTAGCTCTCTGTACTCTGTGCCTATTATATCTTCCTCTTGGGTCCCAGAGCAACTTTTCCATTCCCATCCTCATTTTCCCAAATACCTTTGCCTTTGCTCATACTATGTTCACATTTAGACATGAACGGGAACAATAAATCTTCCCTAATACCCAAGCCTGAATGAGGGACTAAATTTGATTCCATATTTCTCCATAATAACATTCATCACACTAAATCCTAGTTGCCCCTCCAGTAGGTCACAGCCCTTTAAAACAAAGATTGTACACCGTACTTGAATGTCTAGCACGTAGTAAGCATTGAGTCAGTATTTAATGACTGGCTGAATGGCTGTCCAGTGATAACTGGGGTGGGGCAATAGTTTGTTTATACATGGATGGCAGGTAGGACTGCTCATTCAGAAAAATGTCATTTTCTGCAAAGCTCTTTTCATTGAATATGTGAATTTAAATGCTGGAACAACCTGCCAAATGACAGAAACTTGGCAATGATGTAAGCTGGCTCGATTGAGACGTATTATTTAGTATGAGCACCAACATTTAGAAAATTGAAATCTCCTTCAGAAATCTTTTAATTAGGTAGTCTTTTTTGTTTACATATGATATTGTACATCCTGCCACTAATAGAAATTAACTTGGATTCCATTTGGAAAGCACACTGGTAATTATTCTCACTTCTCAAATAAATGCAGCAAAGGATAGCAATGAAAAAGTTTCACTTTAAAATTGAAGTTGGTGAAACTCCAATATTCCTGAACATTCATTACAGGCCCATAAATTACGTCATTTTTAAAGATTACAACCAGGACTGAGGACCTTATCAGCTATTTTTTACTTCCAAGGCACCAACAAAAACTCTTTCAGTCATAGTAAGCTGTCACCTAAGCTACAATTTTATCTTATTCTAATCTAGGGCTTCTTAAGCATTCATGGATGAACTTGAAGCATTTTGTGAAGCCCATAAAATTGTTTCTGAAATTGTATGTGTGTTTGACCTTTTATCTAGGATAGGGGCCAAACATTTTGCTGGGCTTTTCAAATTGACTCACAACTCCAAAGAAATGAACAACCATTGGTAATCATTTTATAGGTAAAAGAAGAAAATTATTATCCACTTAAATATTCCCATATATGAAAAGATAATCTTTGGGAGAGAGAAAAGTTAGATATTTGTTGAATGAGTACATTAATTAAAATTAGATAGAATAGTTGTATTTTAATTTCTTTCCTAGCATATCAGATTATAATTTAGAAATAATAGAAATAAGGGAAAATGCCTTTGGAATTTCAATTTTTATGTGCAAGTGAAGGCCATGGAAGTGACTCTGTCATAGAGAGTCTTGTTTTGTGTACAAGAACAAAATACATCTAGAATATTTCAAGAGTCCTTCTGCTAGCCCCTCAATGGTAGTTATCTAGTACCTTCCTCAGACAGTGCCTCATTCTTCTCCTTCTCTGCTGATAAATGAACCCCTCATAACCTCTTCATCAGTCTCTCCATTCCTCTCTGTCTTTGCAGATTGAATATTCCGCTTGTTCTTATGGTCTAAGGCTCATTGATTGAGCTAGCGTCTATTTAGAGTCTAAGATCAAATGAGCATGGAAGTGATTAGGGATTAAAAACAAATTATCCTGAAATATCAAAATTTCTGCCTTGAAAACATGAACTAGCATCTGCTCTCAGAACTTGTGCCTCATATCTCAGAAAATTCCCTAAACTGAAGAGAAAATGACATCGATCAGCTAAAATGTCCAGAATTCCAGAGTATTCTCGAAAGGGAAATATTAGTTTTAAATGATAATTTTAGTAATACGTTATTAGAATATTCCTTTTTTTAGTTCCAAATAAATCTCTAGAAATGACTTTGCAGTAAAATCTTATTCTGGATGTGACTGTGTCTGGGGGGTTTTTTAGTTAGTAAGCATTTAGCACATTATTTTGGTTAGCATTTCAAACAGCTTGGCTACATCTCAGCAAATATCAGGAAGTAATGAGTTTTAACAAAAGGTGAAAGTGAGTATATACACCCTTCAGTTGGAAACAATTTCATTTTTGCTAATCCTATTCTGGATGACTGTCGCAAAGCTCCAGGGCCAAGCCACGAAGGAGGCATGGAAACTTCCTCTGGACTACCTCATGCTTTCCACTAACGTTTATGGAGACGACTTTGATCATGTCCCTGAACTCCAGTGAGATATTTTCACTGTCCTCCTGAGTGCTGTGGTACAAGTCTGATTCTGAGTCTAAAAAAGAAAAAAACAAAAAACAAAAAACTGCTGAGAATACGAAAGGTTTTGAGAAGAACTTGGAGGACAGGGAACAAAAACCAAAATAAACACACACACACACACACACACACACACACACACAGGACACCATGGTAGAGGACTGATCTTGAAGTTAATAAACACAAGTTAGACCTCAGAATGTCTCTGTTTACAGAGAACCCATTTAGAGCTATATGTTTGGCTTAACCTGGCAAGAAGATTCATATCAGTGGTTGCTTTGGGGTGATCCTCTGTAACACTGATTCTCTTCTTCTGCTGGCGTCATTGCGTTACTTTTGTGATGACCATAAAAAAGTACATAAGACTTTGAAAATAGAAACAAGATTAACCTAGTGGATAACAGAAACCCAGGTTTTGGAGATGTTTAAACAACAGTATTGAGTGATATAGCTGCTATTCAAATTCCTAAAACCTCATGGAAAAAGATTTCTTTTCAGTAGCACGGCCTCTTCTAAAGGAAGGTTTTAAAGAAACATAAAACTTTATTTACAACGTTCCAATAAACCACTTCAGCCTGCAAACCAGATTGAAACTAATTGTTTTAAATGTAAGAATTGTTCATTCCAAAAAGTGAAGAGTAACACCCTGAAATGAATGACTCCACTTCAAAGAGCCGGCTAACTACCTGTGAGATGATGGAGGTGAGGACTAGGGTTGGTGATGTATCAGATTTCAAAGGCACTTTTGTGCACTCAGATAATAACACCCCTAGGTGTGTCACTTTAAAACATGCAGGACAGGGCTTCCCTGCTGGCACAGCGGTTGGGAGTCTGCCTGCCGATGCAGGGGACACGGGCTCGTGCCCCAGTCCGGGAAGATTCCACATGCCGCGGAGCGGCTGGGCCCGTGAGCCATGGCCGCTGAGCCTGCGCGTCCGGAGCCTGTGCTCCGCAACGGGAGAGGCCACAAGAGTGAGAGGCCCGCGTACCGCAAAAAAAAAATAAAAAAAATATGCAGGGCAATGAGTAACGTACACATACTCAGGCATTCACTCACACACACGCACACACACACACACTCAGATATGCTAGGTAGTTCGACTGATCCAGAGTCTGTTGACCTCCATACAATTCCAGGTCCTTCAAATATTGATTCAGTTCAGTCTTTCTTTACTGAAATGAAATACATACTCTGTATTACACTGAGGTTTAGGCTATGGATGCACTTCTGTAAATTGAAAAAATAAATTAAATACATTTTCTTTGAGTTACAATTGGATAGAAAGGTGGCTACTTTCCAGTGGAAGAAGATATTAAATCTCTGTGTAGCTTCACCCTTCTTTAAGCTGAAAAAAGCTATGGGACGTTTGAAAAATACTGACTAAATTCTTCAATTCTTAGGACCATTTATTTAGAGTTTGCTAATGCTCACATATAAATTATGGCCTATCATTACAGTTCTTGATATTTTAAACCAGTCGGCTTATCAAAAGAATGGAGAGAAAATGAGAAAGCAGAAAAGTCCATTTTACTAACCAATTTGCACCAACATCTAGTTTGAGCCTAATGCGAAGAGAAGAAATATCTGGATACATCTTAGAGGGCTTTAAAGCAAGTGAGAAAAATGTTTCAACCCTACCTTTCTCTTCCAGTTCTTGAGGGATTAATGTTTTGTTTAGCCATTAATAAGGGATTAAAAATGTTTTCACACTCTAATTTTTAAATCTTAAGAAAATATTTGATTTAAACCTTTGATTTAAAATTACTACCAACATTTGTCCTTTGCCTTTTATTGAATTCATGGAATTAAAGACTCAGAGAGGAAAAGAGGAACGTAACTGAGGCCAATGGCTCCCCAAAGTAGGCCTTACATCAGGGGCAATTCACTATGTTTTTATTGGCCTATGAGAAATTGAGAGAAATAAGAATGATGTTCTGGGTTTTTCTTAAAGTTACATTTATTAATATTAACAGACTATCCTCTATTATGAGACTATGTCTACTCTATTTTATTGTGAAAACATTATTACATTTATAAAATGGTAATGGTAGATAGAATTATGTACTTATTTTTATTTATAATGCTAAAACAGTGAAAAACATATTTTTTTAATATACAGCTAAATGTGTGCTTTATCTATCATTATTCATTTAATTCTTTCCTCTGGAGTCACAAAAAACAAATATAATCTTGCTTCATAAGAAACTGACAAAATCAAAAGAAAGGTAATGCCCCCAAAAGGCTTCTCTAGCTTGAACTTTTCCAGTTTCCTTAAACATTTCTCCAATTACATTGTACACTAAAGACCTTCCAAAACGCATTACTGAGAAATAGACACATTACTCCAAATGTGGCCTTAGCAGTCCAGCTGTACCATTACCTTTCATTGATCTGTATTTATTAATGCAGACCATAGTTACCCTAATAGTTTAGTGATGTCTATGCCTGCTCTCCTAAGCTGTGACTAAAGTTGCATGACCTTCCTTTTAAGAACACCTGCTTAGCGCTATTTCTTTGAGCACACGGACAACATTCAGTCCTATTCTGTAAGAGTGACTTAATCCCCAGACACTAGTGATAGCGAGAAGGAAACCCTTGTCCTCTAGGAGAAGGGCTGTAAACACACAATCTCAATCAGTGCTGTCAGTGCCGTGATGGAGGTACATCCAAGGTGCTTCATGAGCAAAGTCGAGGGGGTGGAAGGGCACGGAGACTCAAGGCACATAATGAGATACAACCTTCACTTCCTTTGTTCTCAATGACCACAAGAAGTTTGTCCTGCTAATAAACCATCTTAGAAGAAAAAGGAGACATGATATGAAAAAATGAGCCAAGTCTATAATTGACCACCTAACTGGATTTTGTTAAAAGATGTGTAGCTGTTGGCCATTTTGAACCATGACAGAAATACTCTTAGTTCATTAACCCTCCTCACATTGACAATATTGTACTACCTGCGTATCTTTCTCACTCTGTCCAGAAAGTTTATCAGTTTGTAAAATGGAATTTAAAATAATCACAAACTACGTATGTCTCTCACATGTGTATTTATTTGGCATTTATGGAGCTATCTACAGATACACTTACTAATTTGCAGAGTTGCCCACACTTGCTTTGGTGGCTTTTATTACAATCTCCTAGAAATGTAGGTCCACATGGGCTTCTGCAACAAAAAATTCATGGTGAGCTGCAGAGCACAGACAGCTTGGGACTTCTGTCTACAAAGCTGCCTTTGACCTGTATGAAATTCACTGAAGTTAGCCTTACTCTGCTCATTAACCACAGCTCAATTCAATTTCTTTCTTGGATCAACCATTTTGAACTACTGCTGGCTTTTGCCTGCTCTCATAATATGAGTTTTTCTTAACTTGTTCTCCTGAAACTTAAGAGTATCAAACCAAAAATTTTCTTGGGTGGAATGTATTCTTGGCAGTGACTGCCACTTGAATTCGTGTTAAGCTTTTCTCCTAAGGACCTCAAAGTCTCTGTAAATCTCATATGACCTCAGAACATCATTATCAGAAGATGGGAATTGGACAACATTATTCCTGTGGTCATGGTCACCCCAGACTCTGAGAGCTTAAGCAATTGTCACAGGGTACCCAGACCAGGGCAAAAAAATACAATATTAAAGAAAAACCTATATTAATTGTATCAATCCTCATATGAGGAATAATCTTTTTCTGTCATTTGTAGGACCTTAGGATTCCCTTATCTGCCTTCACGCATTCATTCATTGATTTACTTACTTATTTGCTATGCAATATCTGAAAATATGCCAGAGTAGTATCAATTCTTCAAAGGTTTTGATCTCTATTAAAATAAAAACAATAATAATGAAAGGCAGGAAAGCTGAACCACTCTAGCCATTAAACACATCTTGATTTTCTTAAGAAATAATCTTCATTTACTTTTCATCTGCTTTAGACAGAAGTCAATTGAAAAGTACCTGGCCTCTAAAGAATCAACACAGTGCTCCCCTGGTGGCGCAGTGGTTGAGAGTCCGCCTGCCGATGCAGGGGACACGGGTTCGTGCCCCGGTCCGGGAGGATCCCACATGCCGCGGAGCGGCTGGGCCCGTGAGCCATGGCCGCTGAGCCTGCGCGTCCGGAGCCTGTGCTCCGCAACGGGAGAGGCCACAACAGTGAGAGGCCCGCGTACCGCAAAAAAAACAGAATCAACACAAAATTGCGGAAAGCGTTCTGGCCTTTCTTGGAGAATAAGTTTTAAAATAATAGAATCCAAACCTCCTCTACAACCCCATCTCCCCTCCCTATCAAAGAAATTGTCAGTTGCATTCAATTGCCAATATCTGCTATCATAGATAATGTCTACTACTTTTATTTTTCCACCTAAGCATTTTCTAACAAACACTTTTGCTTTCTTCTGGGACATGTTGAAAAATACATCGAAAGTGATGTATATCCTGCCTATGATTCCATTTACAGGAAAACAATGAAAGCAGTTGGTGATGTGATGGTGTTAATATATTCATGCAATACATTGGTAGACATATGGGGATCCAGGTTTTTTCTGTGCCTGTGGAGTTTAAAAGGAACCTTCTAGACATGCACTTTATGTACATAAAATATAGTGTTCAAATAGGGACAATGTATGAGAACATGCGTACTTGTCAGCGCTGTGCTGCAAGGATGAGCTTTCCGTGTGTGGGATTTTAGAGCTCATTATACTGTCTCATGGAGCATTCCCAAAAAAGCAGCAGGTAGAAAATCAAGAGCATTCAAATGAAATGATACTCAAGGGGGTGAAGACTGTTTTTTCCCCTCAAATTGTCTCTGTTGACAGAGTTGACTTCACTTTGCCATTGAACTGTGACAAGGTGATTATTTTTAAAACCCAAAATACGGTGCATAATACATTTTAGCCTGAAGCTGAAAGTTAAGTGTGAATATTCATTCATTGCTTTTGCTCTTCCATGAAAAAAAGAATGTGACCTGAGTAGCAAACAAAGTGTTAAACTCTATCAATTCCATGGAGTTAACGAATGACGTTTAAACGGAATCATTTTTAACAGAGAGGAATTCTTTTGATCTTGAGGCTGAGATTTTGTTGAAGAGGAAGAAATTAGTTTTTTATTCACAGTAACCTATCAATTTATCAGGAAAAAAAAACCATGAATTTAAATATACTAAAATACATGGTATCCGCAAACAGGTTCCACATACTCTCACACAAAATGGACAAAGTTAAGTGCATCCTGTCAGTAAATATATGATCATATGGTCAGAAACTTGTGCCGAAAATTTTAGACTAACTTAAACTAATTTTAAGGCCTAGCTCTGTAAAATCCTCCCTGAGATGAAAAGAATGTAGGGTTCCTTTGTGTTGATTCTGCAAGTGGCCAGAATTATAGTCAGTGAATGACTTGGCCAAAGACAGGCAATAAAGTCAGTGGATAAGCTCACCCCCGTGTGCTTTATGCTGTAGTGTGTTGCTCATCAGGCCAGGCTTCCAAGCCTAGATAGAGTTTTAAATACTTTTTTCAAGAAGAGCTGATTCAGAAGGTTGATCTGGTCAAATTTTAGTGAATTAGGTTCACAGAGACCTACTGACCTTATTTGTTTGGAATTTGTGCTTAGCCTAGTATCTTACTTTTTTTTTTTTTTTTTTTAAGCCTATTTTTAAAAAATAACTTTTCCATACAAGTCTACAGGCAGGAGCCCACAAGTCTTAGCTAATATAATTTCTGGTCATTTGTTCTCTTCCCTTTCACCCACCTGGGTCAAATAGAGCAAAATCCACTTCCTTTTAAATATTGTCAAAGGAAAACAAAGTTGGGTGGGCGATAAGGGGTTCTTTACTTTGCTCCAGATAAAAAAAATCATGTTATCAGATATTGCAAAACTCTTCCTTTAAGCATCAATACATCTTTTCTCCCGGACACTCCAAATATCAGTCCTCCTTGTCTCATCCTCAGTCACAGGACATTGATTCTGCTTCTGTGGTTAATCTTTCACTTCTGACTCTGGTCATGGAAATGTGCTCCCTGAAATCGTTTTTCTTTCATAAGGAGTCAAAGTTACAACAAAGTTCTTACTTTCATATGAGCAGGATAAAGTGCACTGTTAGGTAATTCTCTCCCTGTCTTTTTTCTCAACATTACTTATTTTACAATATAATGTTTTATATAGACTGTCAGAAAGAAACAAACAACAAAATATACTTTTATTCCATATCAAAATTCACAAATTTAATCCTAATTTAAATGACTCCTTCATGGAATCCTTTTTAAATTTTTACTTAAGGATTTGTTTATCTTTTTATAATAACACCAAAAGGAAATTGGCTGGCTACATGTAATTTAATATACACCAGAGGGAAGGAAAAAGTCAATATTTGGAATGTTATCTATGCTGAACAAATTTGCTTTATGATTTTATTTATTTAATTCTCATTAAATTCAAGTTTATTTAAATAATTTAAGAATTAGATTAAAGTTTCCCTTTTTTTCAAGCTATCTTTAAGGCTGAAATAAGATTGGAGAAAAATCTTACATGATTTAAGGGGTCCAACTTACACTTGGACTGTGTAGATTCAATTTGCTGAAACCCATACAGAATGCACTTTGGCAATGTCCATCAAAATTAAAAGCTCACCATCTTTTGACCTAGTAATTCTGCTATTAGGAATTTATCCTATGGATAAACTTGATCACATTCAAATAACACACAGGCATCCTCATGACAGAATATTTTCTACTAGGAAAGTAGAAGGAACCTAAGTGCTCATCAACTGAGGACTGATTAGATAAATTATATCCAGAAAATGGAATATAATTCAGCTATAAACAAGAATAAGGAAGTTGTTTGTATATTGGTATGGAGAGAACTTGAAATATTTTATTTAGGGAAAAATAAGGCACAAAACTGTGTTTATAACATGCCACCTCTTGTATTATAAAGGAGGGAAATATATATTCACATTTTCTTATAAATACTTATATAAGCCTAACATATCTTTGGAAGGCTACAAAATAAAAGAATGACAGAGGTACCCATGGAGAGGGGAACTGGATGACTAGGGGAGAGACAGGAAGGAAGCTTTTCACTTTTTAATTTTGAACCATGTGACTATGTTACTGTGGTACTGTGATTTATAATAAGGAATATGTATTTGCTTTTAGTCCCCATTCCTGGCCCAGAGCTCCTAAAACCCTTGAAATTTCCTAAGGAGAGCAGAAAAGGTGTCTTTTGTTATGCTGGTGACTTTTGGAAAGCCCCAGGAAACCTAAGGATGGGGGATGATTGCCAATGAAGCCAACATTGTGATGAGAGGGTTAGAACTTTCAGTCCCACCTCCAGAGAGTGGAGGGGCTGGGCACTGAGTTCAAGCACTGGTGGCCAATGATTTAATCAATCGTGCCTATGTAATGAAGCCACTGTAAAAACCCCAAAAGACAGGGATATAAGAACTTCTGGGCTGGTGAACACATGAAGATTTGGGGAGAGTGGCTTGTTCAGAGAGCTTGGAAGCTCTGCGTCCACTCCCCATACCTTGCCTTACTTATCTCTTCCATCTGACTGCTCCTGAGTTATATCCTTTTATAATAAACTGGTCACCTAGTTAAGTAAAATGTTTCTCTGAGTTCTGTGAGCTGCTATAGCAAATTAATTAACCCCAAGAAGGGGACCATGGGGATTTCCTATTTATCGTTAACAACATGGACTTGTGATTGGCATCTAAAGTGGGGGACTTTCCTGTGGGATTGAGCCCTTAACTTGTGGGATCTGATACTACCTCCAGGTAGATAGTGTCAGAATGGAGTTGAACTGTAGGACTTCCAGCTGATGTTGGAGAATTGCTTGGTGGTGTTGGAAAACCCACACATGGGAATTGATGTCAGAACTGGAGTTACCTACTGAAAAAAATTCTAAAACATCATTCACAGTCTCCAGAGAAGAGAAGATTAGCTCTGAGCTTAACAGGCACACTGTGAACTTGCTGTTGGGACTTTATTCTCCCTTGATTCAGTCAGTGTTCTATAATGTGGCCCTATTTGGAGGCAGGGTCTTTACAGAGGTAATCAAGTTAAAATGAGGTCATTGGGATTCTAATCCAACAGGATTGGTGTCCTTTTAAAAGGGGGCATTTTGACACAGACACATGAAAAGGAAGAACATCATGGGAGGATGAAGCCAGAGATGGACTGATGCTTCCACAAGCCAATGCTAGATGATTTCATTCACTTGGATAGCTTGAAATACTATCCATTTGCCAAGAAGTCTTCCATTTATATATCCAGCCTATATCTATTCTCAATCCAAGTGCCAAAATGAGATCTCCAGCTACATGTCTTACAAAATCACAAGCTTATATCAAAAACCATCCTTGATCATCTACCACTGCCCCATCTCTTCCTCTTCTAGTCTTCCTCGTCTCAGTTAATAGCAACTCCTTCCATGCTCTTACTTAGACCAGAATGCTGGCAGATTACCCCTCATGCTCTGACATCCAGTCACTCACTAAGTCCTCTGTCTGTTCAGGCTCCAGCATGGATCCCACACTTATTCAGTCCTTGGCATCCTACTTACTGCTGCCACTATTGCTATCTAAAAATTTCTGTTTCCATGAAATATCAAAAACTCATATGTGCTATACTACAAATATTGGAAGAGGACTAGGTTTTATTCAAGATTTTAGGAATGAAGGTTACTTTTAAATGGTTGTCTCTCTCCTTTTCTAAGCTCCCAACATTGGCCTTAAACGAGGGCTATTTTAAAGGGACCCCCCCTCTTTCTTTTTTCCTGTTGTTTATTATCTTAGTTGTCATTTTCTTCTTTATCCTGTATAAGAGCACAAGGGTTTGTTACTATATCATGGTGAGATTACTAAAGGTACTGTCACTTTTTAATTTGTTAAAGTATGAAGCGACGAAAGCAAGATACAAGGAGTATAATTTCCAACTTACACTCCAACATAGGAGACAGGATTGGACATCCATTACGTTCTAAAAAAGCATTTAGATACACAGATTAAGAAATGCATAAGAGAATAATAATTTTTCTGGGTTTTAAATTCACCAACATACCATAAAGCTCAGAATCTGTGAATTCTAAAGTAAATAGGCCATGGCATTCCTCAAGAGACGAAGTTCTCACAGTAGTTTTTTAGCCGTATCCTTAAATAGAACGCAAAGGTGTCTTCACCTGGCCTGTGAATCACCCAGATAAGTTTCACATTACGAAGTACCCACAAAGAGATGCCACATGAGAAGGCAGACAAGTAAACTAGATAAAATTAACATGTGAAGATTACTCGACTGACTTAGCATCCGTAAAGCGTAGCACATTTATTATCTGGAATAGAGCTTATGGATTTCACTAAGACATCCACATTTCCTCCTTATGACATCCTTGCGTACAACCGTCATACAGTTTCAAAATGGCCACTGGGGTGCAATTTGGGATAAAAAACAAAGCAAAGCTCCCTGCTTTACATGGGGAACAAACTAATTAGATTGGTACCATTAGCACAGACCTTTAACCAAAGGTGCTAATTTAACTCCAAATTACACAGGAAAATGGGGAGTCATGTTGACCATCTTGTAGGACACAGTATACATGAATATTCTGAAACTTCATGAATCTGGCTTGAAATAGAAAGCACTTGAAAGAGAGTAAAATGCAAGTCAAGTTTTACCACTCAGTGTGCCTAAGAAAAAACATCATTGTATCTCTGTATCTCAGTACAATGAAGATGAGAATTGTTTTCTACACTTTAAAAAAATAATCTTTCAATTACTGATGTCTTTGTAAGAAACAGACTGTATTATAATTACTATTATCTTTAAAATTAATTAAGCATATTTTAATAGATCCGAGTGACTAATCAATTCTTTTCCCCTTATTAGTAGCTCTCATATTTTAAACACTATATTTTTTAAATCCAGAAATCAAATGCCCTCAAAGCTTCGGTTAGCTTGGATTGAAACACCAGCTCCGCAAGCAGCTTCCATCTTACCCAGTTGCCCCTGTCAAACAAGTGTCCCCAAGGAGTGACATTATTCACTAGCCATTCTTTCTTCTACTGCCTTGCCACCCTGTAGCTCATAGCAGTCTGATCTCTGCCCTCATAGTGGAAATAATTCTCATAATCAGGCCATTCATCCTAGTATTTATTGCGTGCCAACCACAATATTCAGGCACAGTCATGATTACAGCAGTGAACAAAACAACGTTTGTTCCCTCATGAGCTTATGGTGGGAGTGACAAGAAATGGAAAAATAACCAGGTAAATATAAAATCCAGCAAGGATAAGGGAATAGGCATGGCCTGAACTTGCAGAGAAGAGGGGTGCGTTTTTAATGCGCTCTAGTCAGAGAAGACCTCACAGGGAGTCAGCGTCCCAGCTGTGAATCTAAGCAGGAGTATGTTTCAAGGAAAAAGCCAGAGCAAGTCCCTGGGGTGGAAGACTGCTTGGCATCTTCAAATAAGAGCAAAGGGGTCATTGTGCCTGGCGCAGAGTACATGAAGTACAAGGAGGTCAGTAGGGCAGCAAAGGCAAGATTGTATGGGACTAAATACTTTAGCTCAGAAGGATTTTAGATTTTATTACGTGAACTCAGAGACTATTAGAAGTTTTTGAGCAGAGGAGAGACATATTCTGACCAAAGTTTTAAAAATCCGATGCTAATGGGCAATAGGAATATAATTTTTAAATAACATTTATAAAAGCATCAGTAGCATAAAAACTTAATGGCAAATTTAACCCAAAAATGCACTCAAAACTACAAAACAGTGTCATGTGAAAGTTAAAGAAAGCTTAAATAAATGGAGAGATATACTTCGTTTGTGGTTTGGAAGACTCAACATTAATAAGCCATCAGTTTACCCCCAATTGATGTATACATTCAGTGTCATTCCAATTAAAATGTCAGCAGGTTCTTCGAAGAAATGTAAAAGCTGATTCTAAAAATTTATATGGCAATACAAAAATCCTAGGATAGCTAAAACAATTTTGAAAAAGTAAGAACCATTTGGAGAACTTTCAATATTTAATATAAAATGAAATTACCAAAACAGTGTGGAATTGGCATAAAGATAGATATATGTATCAATGGAAAAGAATAGAAAATCAGAAATAGACCCGCATATATAAGGTCCATTGAGTTTGGATAAAAGCTTTAAGGCAATACAATGTGTAAAGAATTAATCTTTTCAACAAATTGTTCTGGAACAACTGGTATGAAAAATCCAATAACATCAAACCCTACCTCACACCATACATGAAATTAAACTCAAAATAGATAAGAGAATGAAACATAAAAGTACAGATGTAAAATTTCTAGAAGAAAACAGGAGAAACTCTTTGCAACTCTAAGCAGGGATTTCTTTAACAGGACACAAAATACACTAACCACGAAGGGAAAGAAATAATAAACTGAAAACCTCTGTTCTTCAAAAGACACTATTAAGAAAATGTAAAAACAAAACACAAACTGGAAGAAAATATTCATAATACATACACCCAACAAAAACCTTGTGTCCTGGATACATGTAGAACACAGCTCAGTAATAAAAAGATACTTTTTTAAAATGGGCAAAAAAATTAAACAGATACTTCACAAAAGAGACACAAATTTCGATAAGCCCAAGAAAAAAGGGTCCAATATGATTAATAATCAGAGAAAAAGAAGTTAAAACTGAGGAGGTATACCTCTACTTACTGCTAGGATGGCTAAATGAGGATGTGGAACATTGAGAACTCTCTGATGGAAATATTTGCTCTTCGGTTATACTCTTTAGAAAACAGTTTGACAATTTCTTATACAGCTAAATATACATTCACTATATGACTCAGCAAAAATCATCTGGTGAGTGTATTTACCCAAGAGATAAAAATACATATATAACCACAAAAAGACTGGAACATGAATGATCACAATAGCTTTATTAGTAATAGCCACAAAGTAGAACCCCACTGTCCAAACTGTGACATAGTCACACAATAAGATGCTAGTCATCAATATGAAGAAACAAACTATCGATACACACATAACATGGATGAATCTTAAAAACATGCTGAGTGAAAGAAGCCAGGCATAAAAGCATATATACTGTATGATCTATTTACATGAGGTTCTAAAAAGGTAATATTAACTGATAGTGATAAAATACAGATTAATAGCGCCTGGGGAGGGCTGGAGGGGATTCCCAGGAAGGGACAACAAGAAGAGCATGAAAAAAGTTCTTGAGATGATTATATGTAGTATAACTTGATTAGGGTGGTGGTTATATAGGTGTAGACGTATATCAAAATTCACCAAACTATTCACTTAAAAATGAGTGCATTCAGTTTATTGTATGTGAATTAGAGCACAATAACTGCGATTTAAAGAATCCAATGGGGCTTCCCTGGTGGCGCAGTGGTTGGGAGTCCGCCTGCCGATGCGGGGGAACACCGGTTCGTGCCCTGGTCCGGGAAGATCCCACATGCCGCGGAGTGGCTAGGCCCGTGAGCCATGGCCACTGGGCCTGCGCGTCCAGAGCCTGTGCTCCGCAACGGGAGAGGCCACAGCAGTGACAGGCCCGCGTACCGCAAAAAAAAAAAAAAAAAGAATCCAATGAAGAGTTTATTAAATATTTATTATATAAAGCATTTGCTAATGACTAGATAAGATGATATCCTGGTTTCTTTTTTAAGACTGCAAAAAAGAGTGCACATAGAAAATGTAAATTCAATTTACAGCTTTCTGCCATAAGACATAAATTAGTGTGTTTATTTAGAAAAGAACACTGATATTTTACAGGCCTTATATTTAATGTAAAAACTTTTACTAAATGAAAAAAAGAACAATTATGAATAGTCCCTCCAGGGAATTGTTATATGTCAGTTTTTTACTTCTTCATGTTAAATGAAGTGAAGCCACTGAGACCCCAGGCAACTAACAGCATCACCAGAAAAGGGTAGAATTAGGAATTCCTTTTTTATCTGGACAGTAAAAAATATTGCTCTGTCACCGTAACTTCTAGTTTGTAATGAGGCAAGACTTTATAACAGACTCATTTTAAAATGGGTAATGCAATTAAAAAGTATATCCCATATCATGATATCTGAATTTTTTAGAGTACACTCAGATTGAAGTTTCCGTACCACTGGATTGATATGTAGCTTATCTTCATGGCCTGATATGCTTCAAATGTCAAAGTGAAGTTAGACTATCTTCTGTGTGTCTACTAGGCCCAGCACCATTCTGGGGTCAGTGAACAACATGAATGAAGTTGGTTGTACGATTTCTTACGAAAGGTGAGGGTGGGCTCCTCATGCTACCAGCTTGCATTCCACAAGTGCTTCAGAGCACTTTCAAATTCAATCTGATATGTATCAGTCTCAGGTTTTGGCTGGCAAATGAACTTTATTATTTACTGCTGATTAAATTAAATTCAGGTAGCTTAATGAAGAAGGTTTTGATAAGCCAACAGTATATCTACAACAATAGAGTGTAATCTTTCAGTTTTATACATTATTTTTAAGATCCATAATGATTAAATATTTTCATCATATGAAGTAAATTATCAAAAGACCCCAGATACTAACTCTTCCTAATTTATTTCCACAGGACCTTTCCCCTTGCTCAGTAGGTCTGATAAATACCTGAGATCCTCAGCATCTTGTTCTCAAATCTCTTCACTTTCCCTGAGATACTTCACCCATACCCTGGGTTTTGACAACTCATGAAATACCATTCTCTCTCAAAAAGCTTTCTCAAATCTCCCTCAGTCTCCCATTTTTCAAGTCCTGTAAGTCCACTATCAAATATTTGTCAATTAAAATTCATTTGTTTTCACTCACTTTCTATCTTTTCTAGCATCCCTACATCAAATATCACATATATTTCCAAATTGATGACTCTGCCGACTCTTTTGACTCACTCCATCTCATACAACCATCAAAATATCACTTCAAATATATTAATTTGATCATGTTGCCTCTGTTCTAACCTGTAACACTTCCTTAACCTTTTCAAGATTGAGCCCACATTCCTCAACAGAGTATCTAACGCCTTACGTCAAACTATCTTTTGAGATTGACCGCCAACACTCCCTTCCCCTCATTCCCTCTGTGGCTATTGACCCTCCCGCTGCTGTCTGTCTATCTATCTATCTATAGATACATTCTTATAAAGTTTATAGTTTTAAAACATATTTTCTCTGATTATGCAAATAAAGGTTGGGAGTTATTTTTATTTATCACTTTAATGTTTTTGAATTGGTGTTTGGACACTGGCTCTCTCATCAGCTAGCTTTGTGTCAATGGCCAAGTCAATGCATCTCTCTGAGCGTCAGTTTCCCTCTGCAGAAAATAAAGGTTGGATATCTATTTCTAAGCTTCTTTTCTCCTTTATAATCCCCCTAGATTATAACTTTCATGAGACGAAGATCCCAGTCTGTCAATGTGAGTGTCTAAAATAATGCCTAGACCTAAGAAAGTGCTACAGAGTAAATTAAGTAATTTATACTTTTATATGTTGCTTTATTAGTGGATTGATTCACACACACATATATGTATACATATACAATTATACATGTATCTTATCTCTGAATTATTTAAAAATACGACTTTGCCTAAGCATGGAATTTCATCTTTTCTGTGTATTATACTTTTCTTCTCTTGTCTAGATTTTAATCAGTTTATGTCACCAACCTTTTTTTTTTTTTTTTTTTTTTTTTTTTTTTTTTAGGGAAGCCCCTGTCACCAACCTTTTTAACTACGTCGTTTTTGGCTCTTAAATTTTATATCCGTTTTTCAATTAACCACCAATGATCAAAATTCTTTACACAATTCTTTTTTTTTTTTTTTTTTTTTTTTTTTTTTTTTTACCCGCGTCCCCTGCATCGGCAGGCGGACTCCCAACCACTGCGCCACCAGGGAAGCCCCTATACAATTCTTTATAGAATTGTAACAGTCATTTTGAGGAAGATGAATTATGAAAACATTATTCAAAAAATAAGCATTTCATAAGAAATTTTTCTATAGTAAAATTTACAGTAAGTCTACTTTATACAAAGAGTTTATTGAAAACACATCTACATATCTTACACTTTTTAAATATGGCTGATTGTTAGCTTCAAAAGGACTGCCTACCCCTTGTACTCCAACCAGCTGCTATGAAGGAAATAAGTATTAATGGACCTACCACACCCTCAGCCTCTTGTCTCCAGTCACCGTGCTTAGCTGCAGGATTCCCATTAACATTAATGGGAGTTCCATGCACACATCACCTGGAAAACAGACCCCTCGATGTTTGCTCGTTATCTTCCCAGACAGGTAGGAATGGCATCAATCAGGTATCCAGCTTAGTTTCACAGTAGGTACTATTAAAGGCATCAGGGCAATAAAAACACAGCTTTCTAACACTTTCTTTATAAAACAGTAAAAACGTGATGAACAACCAAAGGAGAAGATTTTAAAAGCATACAAGAAGTACATGGCTTTCCTGCATATCTTTTTATAATTACAAATGACCTAAAACTGAAACATACACGCTACTTCCTTGCTAAGGCAGCCATAATGGGATAATAAAGACAAGCTTCATTATATAAAGTGCATTTGATTTACTATAAAGTAGCCAAATAGGGAAGGGGCAGTGGAGTTTACATAGAAACTGTTTGACCTCTGGACTTCTTTTCCTTTTAACATTTTCCCACCATATCATTAATAAATCAAATACTTTTATGCGGTTAGAAAGAAGACAACATGAGTGATTAGTACAAGTATGTGAGCTCCAACATGTTGGAGGGGACATGATGAAAGTAAAGACATGTTCTCAGTTCTGACTTTACTGTACACTTAGTAAATTAGGAACAGCAACATAGTGAAAAGAAAAGAATGAAAAGGAAAGCCTGGGTGAGACGTGGGTGAGGGAGACATGGTTTGGCCTTGAGACTGTGATTTTAACAGTGACGCAACCTTGGATAAACTCTTTGAAGTCACTTTTTCGCTTTGTAAAGTGAGTCTAAAAACACCTATATTGTAGACCAATTAAGAGGCTTAGATGAGACAATTAGTTAAGTGCTTAAAAAAAGAATGACTATTACCCTATATGTATGTATAACTGTTAAGCACAAATGGTAATCTGCTAATATAGAACGAGCATTAGAGTCAGATAGACATGAATTACAATCCCACGTCTGCTACAAACTGACCTTATGATCCTAAGTTTGCCTGTACTTTTCTTTGTACTTTTTTTCTAAATATGTATTTGTAACGCTTATATGTACATGCATTTATATACATACATATACAATATCATACATATATATTATATATATACCCACACATATAAATATATTTAGCTATATGGACTTTTATCATCAACTTAGTTCCAATGGTTCACAATTTGAGCTTTATATTGGAGTTCAGCAATACGGCTCAGGTGCTAAATTTGTAGCCACAATTTAAATATATAATCTTGTAAAGACTTATATTAGGGAATCAGAGTCAGAGGCAAGTGGCTGTAAGCACCTTCTCCTGATGCCTGGCCCTTGCTGGCCCTCTCATGTGTCTAGTAGTTCATGGATACCTGCCATGCACAGAATCTGGAAGTTCTATTTTCAGGGAAATCCCCACCTACTGGGGGCCTTCCTCCTTGCTTAACCCACATTTTTCATACGAATAATCAACTCCAGGGCAGGACTCACTCGGAGCGTGGAGTGCTTTATATTTGGAAATATCTGACTTAAGTGAATCTGACCTACCATCTGAATAAGATTTTACAGTAGGATTGTAACCAGCCTTGAGCTGTCTGGAGACTAAGCAAATTCCACTGACATCACTGAGGAGAACTGGGTGAAAAGTAGAGGAATAAAGACATAGAAAGAATATTCTCATTTTGTTGTACAGCTATTTGTCCCTGAAAATGCAGTCTTATGCCCTTGTCTATTCAATGTTCCAGAAGCTCCAAGTGGGAGGTATTATCCCACTCTAACAGATGAGGAAACCAACATTCAATAAAATTAAGTTACTTTCCAAGATTACACTACACTGAGTGGGAAAATCATTACTCAATGATTTTGACCTTCTAGAGTTCTTTATCCTTATTGAATAAATGCAGCTTTAAAATGGGGATAACAGTGGTATCAACCTCACAGTACTGTTGTTAGGATTAAATAAAATTGTACCGACAAAGGGCTCAGAATGATATCTGACGCATAATATGTAACACACATAATATATTCAATAATTATTATCACATTGCAAAAAAACACAAAAAAGCTATTAGTCTAAATCTGTACACATTTTTACTCAACGATTGGTAGAACATCTACCAATTTTTCAGTGGAAACAAAAAAAGGCCTAGTGGGGAGACAAACAATAAACAATTAATCAGGAAGTAAACACATAAGCAGTAAGTAGAGCCTATAGGGGAACAGGGTGCAGGGAGCTGGTTAGATAGGATGGTCAAGGAAACACCTCTGAAGTGGTGACACTTGAGCCAAGATCTAAAAAAAGGAGAAGGTAAAAGCCTCAGGGGAGGATTGAAGAGAGGATTCTTAGGGCAGGGAACAAGGGTACAGGCTCTGAAGTAAAAATCTGTTATGTTGTCCCTTTTTATGGTATGGAAAAATGGTTTATCAGCTCTTTTGGATGTATACATTTTTAACTTAAAAAATAAAACATCTCCTTCGAGAAAAAATAAAACAAAATCTGCACGTCTATGGTGTTGTTAACAAGTCGAATGCTTTCTCTCTTACGTGCATTTTCTGTGGCTCGGGGCCAAGTTCATATCTTCCTGTACATTTCAGTGGACGTGTGGAGGGAGATGTGAATCTGGAACAGCAAAGAAGGCTTTTCCCTCTAGTTGGCAACAAATATTGCTAATGAAGGGTGCATTATGTGTTTTGCCACAGGCTTATGGAAAAGAAATATCATCTACTGTAAATATAAAAGCATGATATACATAATATCACATTCTGATATCTAAGTGATTGATTTGAATAGCAGTTGTTCTTCCTTGGTCTTTTGGAGAAATCATACAAGCAACACAGTAAACTCTGAAGGAATGAAATAGAGCTTCTCTCTCAAACAATGGCACACAGCTAAAATCACCACAGATAGGAATATTTGGTAATTTTCAGAGCATTTCACAAAGTGGGTTAATAGAGAGTTGAGGTTACTTTGATGACTCACATTTATGCTACTTCTTTATCTAGTTCCCTACTTCCAATACCTAACCTCTTCATTCTAGCACTATTATGTCTTTGAGTTTTCTTTGATATATGTAGTGGCACTGAAGTCTCGAGGCCTGGATAAGAAGGAACATTATTTAGCATTTTCTCAGTGTGTTTCAGGAGTTGTCCGACCCCCAAGAATATTTCTCAGCAAGAAACCCTACTAGGATTATGCATTTCCTGTCTGCACAATCCTAGCTTTGAAACATGTTATTTCATTTAACTTTCTCAGTGACTTTTGAGGTAGGCACGACTATCCCTATTTTATAGATGATGAAATTGAGACGCATAGAGGTCACACAGTTTGCCCAAGTTTACACATCTTGATAATTGCAAAACTGGGTCACATACTTGTTAAGTTAGATCCTGTGCTTTTTTTCCACTATATGTTTGCATCCAATGATAATAGTTTCTCATGCTGGTATTATGCTTTGCCATTTTCCAGGTGCTTTTACAAACAAAATTCATGCTTCAGAACTCTGTGAAGTAAGCCTGACAGAGTTAGCTGACCGTACAGCTGAGCATACTTGTGACTGGGTATTAAGTGAATGGGTGCCTGATTTGTTGCTTCTTACCTGACAAAAATGTGTTCCTTCTGTGTGCAGGATGTTCTTCTGGAGAAAGCAGTTGGACTGGGCAGTTGGGTTTTCAGACATGGTTTATGTCCACCCCTTTCTGTTAAGCCCCTCTTTTTTTTTTTTTTTAACATCTTTATTGGAGTATCATTGCTTTACAATGGTGTGTTAGTTTCTGCTGTATAACAAAGTGAATCAGCTATATGTATACATACATCCCCCTATCTCCTCCCTCTTGCGTCTCCCTCCCACCTTCCTTTTCCCACCCCTCTAGGTGGTTACAAAGCACCGAGCTGATCTCCCTGTGCTATGCGGCTGCTTCCCACTAGCTATCTGTTTGACATTTGGTAGTGTATGTATGTCCGCGTGTTAAGCCCCTCTTATCCACTGACCCCAGCTGTGTAACTTCAGGGCACTATGACACTGACAGAATTTACCCCCAAATGCCATCTGGATCAGGATTCTTGTGAGCTGTTTCCCGAATGGAAGAAAGAAGCCTCGATGGCCTAAGTTTGAGACATTTTTCCACATACTATGCTTCAGTTTTGACACTCAGAATTTATTCAGTATATAAAGGTTCTGAAAGGTACTGCATGCAGAAAAAAAAAAATGGGTCAAACTCATCTAAATAGCACACCTCAACCTCAGCAAATTTCAGAGGAGATTTTTAACATATTAAAACTTATTAATGGCATGTGGAATAATGCATTACTTTTTGGATAGAGAAGATTGAAGAACGATGGAAAGATAACAAGACCACGGCAAATACAATAAGGAATGAGCTACAGACAGGAAGGTTAGATGCAGCGTAGCTGTGAGCGCCCAATGCCTTCCTATCACCTTAGCACAGTTCTCCATGCAGGGGAAAAAAAGATGAGGTAACTATTTCTGAAGATAACTTTTAGGCTTTTTAGAAACGGTCTTATAATTTTATGGTATTTTATCCTTATTTTAGTATCGTAAGTGGCCACACTAGAAAAACATGGGAGAGAACAGCTAATGTAGAATGCCAATACACTAGAGTGGAATTGACTGTATCTATAAGAAAGCCTGTTATTTCTCTTCCTGTTCTTTCCTCTCATCCTCTCCCTTCTTCTTTCCTCCTTCCCCCTCTTTCTTTACGTTTTCATAATACAGTTGTCAGCCAAAGGCAAATTCCCCAAACTTAGCTTGTTAACTCAACCATGTTTTCTTTCCCTAAAAATAAAACAGTAAACTACAAAATACAACTGAACTCCATATCTCAAGAAACACAATTCCAATAGTGAACCACAGAAGGCTTCAGTTATCATGGGGACTTATGAGGGAAGTGACCAGCGAACAAAAGGAGAACATACTTTTTAAAGCTGGTCAGTCTGGGATCTGTCCACAACGCACCTCGCTTAGTAACTGCTACTGTCTCCGATGTTACAGAGGGAAAATTAATATTCTTCTTACACGAAGCTTAAAGCAAAATCTCATTTAAGAACATAAACCAACAATTTAATGAATTGATCCCAATATTAATTTTCAAACTTCTAATTTTAATGAGGTTACTAAAGGAACATAAAAATAATTGAATCAAAAAATAATGAACTATTGATTCTTTTGTTGTGAACTCGTTCTGCTCCTTGGCATACACTTTGAGACCACAGTGCATTATATGAGCAAATTACAGTACATGAGGAAGAATGTGAAGCAGAAATGACAGCTATGATTTTCTCATTAAAACCAACCTAAAACAATGTTTGCATTCAGAATTAACCAAGCCTTTTTAATATGTCTTAATTTTACAATACTGACTGCCACCAGAAATCTATAGAGTATATAAGCTAGAAAGCCCTCAATGTCACTCAGAATTTTACCAATATTTCCTTAATGATTTTGAACAAAGCAACATGATTAAAAATTGAAAAGATGCAAAGGAAATACAAAATTTTTGCCGAAGTTCCAGAATTCTCCCATCCTCACCTTTTTGCGTAGATTCAATAAGAACAAATGGAGGAAGGAAAATGATGTTTTTTAACCTTCCGATCATCTGTTGACAGCAATTTTTAAAGCAAGCTGCTTAAAGCAGTTTATTGCTTAATTTTGTATTTTACTTCTGTCCTGGGATATACCTGGGAAATCTTCCTATTTCTCTATTTCGGCTGGTATCTGCAATAACTGAAGTTACCAAAAAAAAAAAAAAAAAAAAAGAACCCGTCTTTCATTCAAAGAGCGTAGTATATGGTTACAGACTTAATGTGTGCTAAGTCAAACGATATATGTCCTTAAAAGGCAAAATGTGAAAGGATATCGATTATCTTTTCTCTTTCTTTCTTTTCTTTTCTTTTGCTGTTTATTGCTTTGCGTGTAGGGGAACTGAACTTTGAACTGAAACATTCTCCTTCTTTCCTATCTCTTCATTACAAGCATCCTAGCTTTCTTAAATATCAAAAGAGCCCAGACCTATACCTGAAATAAAAACTGTTTTCTTTTATGTAATTTTCAAGGGGCTTTTAGAGTATCTTTCCCCAGTGATTACAGGGTATTTCCACATAGGCTGTCATTTTAAGGTGAAAAATTTGCAAGGACAGTCACACCATCTGTCATCAACTGGGTTCTCTGACACCCCGAGCTGCTCTGAAATGGCCAACGGCCTCCTGCATAACAAAGACCTTGCCCCTTGGCATTGTTTGTTCCCTGACCTGTGCTGAGAGTCCTTCAAAAGGGGCTTTCCTGCAACCGTTTCAGGGCTGCTTCTCAGGGGCCGGATCTTCAAAAGAAAAAAATTATTTATGCATATAGGAAATCTGAAATGCTCCGGCCTTACATCTAAATCAATAGAATCAACCCTAGAAGGAGTTTGTTCTTAGCTTTGTTTCTGTGATCCCTGAATGAAAATCTACTTAGCTTTATTTTTTTTTTTCCTTTCTTCTTTTGGAAGTTTCTTTAAGATATAATTTATGTGTTAAGCAATCCATATATAAAGCCCGAGTGTGTAGGTTAAATGTAACTGGACCATTCAAATACAGAAGCTGTGTCATAATAAGTGAAAAATACACCTCTGACCAACAAAACCCCAGTGCCTCTCGCAGTGGAAGTCACAGACAAGCTATTCTTACTGCCATGTCAAGCACCACTTACGACTTATAAATACAATACAGTACAATCTCACTGTAGGCCACTTATGCCCAAAGAAGGATTACAGCTGTAGCTCACAATATTTATGAAAGAAGCATGCAGAAAAAGAGAAAATGTCAACTATTGTGAAACAGTTTTTGCTAAGAAATGTATACTCCCATATGCCTGACCTGTGAAGACATAAAGCTGAGGCTCCTCTTTCTTTTAATTTGCCACGGCCGTGAAAACGTGTGTTCCTCAATTGAGGGAATCTAAGCGAGGATTCTCTTTTAAGAGACTAAGGTTTGAAAATCAGGCAGATCACTGTTAAAAGAAGCTTCAGCCATTTCTAGGAATGAATGAATAAACAAAAAAGGATATTCCCTCTGTCAACATAATTATTGGCAAGATTTTATGAGCTTCATTTAGTCCCCAAGACATAGTTATATACAATACATGGAGCGTGTGTTTATGTGTACCATAGTATAAATATGTAAAAGTCACATCATTAAATCTTTTATATGTCTGTATTCATAATACACAAAGCTGTTTTTAAATTATTTAAAGATCTATTCTCTCGTCCATATACATTAATACTAAGGAGAGTTGCCGTCAACATCAAAGGGAAACAGACCCCTAATTAGAGTTCCAATCTGCCCTGAGAGTCACATTGCAGAGCGAACAAATATGGAATAAGTTAACATTAGAGAAACTAATAATCAGTCCTCATTCTCAACTTCTGATTGTTGCAAGAGTACAGCGATTTCTTAACAATAAAATGCAATCACTTTCCATCACAATTTGTAAACATAAAATTTCATATGAACAGCTCCCAAAGAAAAAGATAACAGTTAAAACAGATAAAGCTGTGATGTCTCCATGTTAGGATATGGGACAGTTACAATTGCTCCAGAAATTTGAAATCGATCTCAAATTTCGAATTTTTGATATTACCTAATTTTCTTTTGCTTTAGCTGTTTTAATTATCGTTTTTGACACTAGGCATGTGGTTTTTCAAATGGAAAATTCCCTATTGAAAGTCTGGTTTCATATGAGGCTGGTATTAAAAGCATCAGCCATTTATTAAACAAACATTTGGTGAGAACTCTCTATGTACCAGAAAATTTGCTAGATGCTGAAAATACAGAAGCGAAAAACAGCTTCTGGCCTTGTATTGCCAAGTGGTTAAAGAACGAAACGATTAAACAGACATAGAATTAAGTATACAATGAGAACTATTTCTGGATATCAAAGTAATATATGCAAATGTTTAAGGATCTCAAATGAAAAAGAAAATGTACTCTGTGACTTTAATTTGACTGCTACTTTAATTTTCCTGTCCTGGATAGACTCTCAAAATTATTATTATGGCAAATTTCATACATATACAAAAAGAGTAGTATAACGGATTCACACGTATACATCGCCAGCTTCCCCAATTATCAGCTCATGGTCATCTTGTTTATCACATCCTCTTTCACATCATTTTTAAGAAAATCCCAGACACCGCATTATTCCATCCATCAATATTTCAGTACGTATCTCTAAAGATAACCACAGTATTATTATCAAACCTAAAATTAGCAATAATTCATTAATATCATCAACTATCTCGTCAGCGTTCAAATTAAATAGATTTTCAAGTGTCATACTTAAAATTTATTTACATAAGAACTAAATAAGACTCATACATTGAGTTTGGTAGGTAGGTACCTAAGTATCTTTTAACATATAGGTTCTAACCCTTCCTCTATCTTCTTTTCTACCTCTTTCAATTTAGTAGTTGAAGATACTGGGAATGTTATTCTGCAGAATTTTCCCACAGTCTAAATCTTGCTAACTGCATTTTTGTGGTCACATTTAGAAATTTCTAGGGTACCAATAACTATTCCAAAAATTATTAAATAAGTAGAAAAATAATCTATTTATCTTGCCTTCCTGGCATGAAATATTCGATCATAGAAAATTCTTCTCTATAGAAGAATTACAGTTAATAAATACTAGAGAAGTGGCAGAATAGGAAAAATTGTCATTTTGAAACTTCTATTCAAACAATATATCTAAGTTTGCAATCATCAATGGCTGTTAAAATAATTACATGAGAAGTTAATGAGGGACTTTATAATGGATAGATGAGGCTGACAACACCTGAACCCACAATTAATATTAACATCATCAAAATGGGACAAAAAGAAATTCCATGCCTTGTGATGTGACCCAAGTAATTTACACAGCATCATCTATGAAGTATTCTAGCCAATAAGTAATTAACCAAATTGAATCAGATCTCTAAATTCACTATCATTTTACAGGAAATGGGGGGATAGTAGAGCATATTAAATAACGTCATACAAAGATGCCATCAGCATGTCCAGAATATGGGAAATGTTACCGAAAATGAAATAACCCAATTTATTCAACAACAAAAAACACTTTGAAAATAAAGGAAGAGGAGTAACATATATTTTATACATGCTTAAGAGATAGGTCAACATAAAGCAATGTAAAAACCTTGTGGGATCCTGATTCAAATGAATTAACTATGAAAATACATTTTTGAGACAATTAGAAATTCTGACCTTGTAATCATGGCACTATGCTTATTTTTTAGAATTTTTATTTGTTAGAGATACACATTGAAGTCTTTATGGACAAAATGATAGATATGGGGCTTCCCTGGTGGCGCAGTGGTTGGGGGTCCGCCTGCCGATGCAGGGGACACGGGTTCGTGCCCCGGTCTGGGAGGATCCCACATGCCGCAGAGCGGCTGGGCCTGTGAGCCGTGGCCGCTGAGCCTGCGCGTCCGGAGCCTGTGCTCCGCAGCGGGAGAGGCCACGGCAGTGAGAGGCCCGGGTACCGCAAAAAAAAAAAAGAAAAA